>NC_056726.1:633606036-633764800 GCF_019279795.1 Protopterus annectens | reverse complement strand
GCCCCCCCCTTTTTGGGGGGGGGGATGTTTAAACCCCCCCCCAGGAATGTTTCGGGGGGGTTTCAAAAGGTGCTTATATCCCCACATACAGGCTCGATTGTCAGGGCGTTCCTGTGGTGCTTTGGGTTTGGTCTTGTCCGCCAGTGTACGGAACTGCCCTGACCGTGTACAAATGTTAGATGAGTCACATGGGCACGGTTTGTCCGTGTCTATGATACCATGTCACCCCCCCCCCCAATTATTCATAACCCTGTGCGCTGATTGGCCGGTGTACCCGTTGTAGATCTTGTTATACTAATTGCACACGGTCTGGTCGAACGGACCTATTTCCATTACTAACCCTCGGTATGTATGACCTGTGTCGCAATATTACATGGGTTTAACATTGCGTGACGGCTTTCACTGAGCCACAGACATGTCCGTTGCTTAGTTTGGGCCGGTTCCGCTCTGCTACACACATTTAACATGGCGGAACAGGTTGAACAGCTCAGCCACGGGGACATCGGGCTCTCCGTCGCTGTTTAGTATTGAATCGCTATGTTGACTTTGTTTCACAAAGCGAGACAGTGTCGACATTGGTAACGGACATCTCACAAGTACGTCCACACCGCCGGGTGCCGTAGGTCTGCGTTTGGGCGGCGGACAGGCATTATGCTGTGCCATTATGTCTGGGAATATATGGTTTCTTGCCATAGATGATATGGCATACTAGCAATGACCCGCGTCTGGGTGTGGGTACTGCTGTATTTACCCACGGCAAGAGTGGCCTTAGGTTAAGTGGTGCCCTAGGCAGAAGGACTCCATGGTGCCACCGCCACATCACCCGCTACCCCCCTCCTGGTCTACCTACACCAAATAAAGTCTGGAAAGGTGCCCCGAGTAGAGCAACGCCCTAGACGGCTGACTAGTTGGCCTATGCCTAAGGCTGGCCATGTGTGTGGTCCCTCGGGCATCGGACTTGGGAACGCGCCACGTCTGCCGTGGGTATGTCAAGCATTACCCACATCCGACCGTGGTTTATTGCTATGATGTTCCATGTGTACAGTGGTGCCGGTTACCATACATATGCCTTTCTCAAAAGCCAATGTCACACTTCTGAACACTACTGTGGTCTCCTTTAAGGCCCCTGAGCCAGTGGTGAACATTACTCAAACCGCTGAATCACGTACATATGCCTTCCACCAGCACCTACAGGACTGCATGGATCAGGCAATCACATACAAAACCGAGACTCTTTGTACCAAAGACAAGCATCCAGTCTGATGGACCCCAGCCATGAACAAGCTCTACAACGACAGGAGGTAGCTACTACAAGTTAAAGCGGAATACTTGTAAGGTAAGACACCTTGCTCATTATATGTGAAGAACTACAAGCTGTCATGAAATCATCCAGGGGAAATTCAACAGAGAAATTAACAAGGACTCAACAGACAATCATAAGGCCTTCTTTAGCTATGTTGGACACCTGGGAGGACACTCCCAGATATGCTCAGACTGGGTTCAGAATGATGTGAAGATGACTGAACCTACACACATTGCCAACATACTGGCTGACAGGTTCGGTGCTAACTTTTCCCCTTCCCCCACATGGAGAGATATCTATACCAGAGGATTGTAGATCCTGGAACATCTGTAATGCACAGGTGGGAAATGCTGTCGCCAAGGCAGTAAACACAGCATCCATGGGACCAGATGGTGTCCCAGCTGTGTACTCCATGAACTCTATGGGGAATTAAACCCACAGTTAGGACAGCTGTTTAATCTTAGCCTCACCTCAGGATACGCACTCCAAGTAGTAGCACAAGGCGACTGTAGTCACACTTCACAAGGATGGTGCCTCCACTGACCCTGGTTATTACCATCCCATTAGCTTGACAAGCCTTATCTGCAAAGCCATGGAGAAGGATCATAATGGAACTCATAGATAAAGACATAGGGGACTTGCATACTTTGGATCCAACCCAGTTTGGCTTGGTCAAAGTCAGATCATGCCTTTTACACGTGTTTGACTTTGTAGGATCAGTCACCAAGGCCATTGATGAGGGTAAAGCAGTCCATACAGCCTACCTCAACCTGGCAAAGGCCTTCAACACAATACCCCCCTCGGGTATCATTGATAAACCCGTCAGCTTGAACATAAATCCATACATCACCATATGGGTTGCAAACTAGCTAAGTCACAGAACCCACACAGTCATAGTTGCTGGCACCATGTCATACTCACAGCCGGTCACAGGTGGTGTCCCACGGGGCTCAGTCCTGGGTCCACTATTTTTCAGCATCTACATTTCCAAAGTACAAGCAAACACAGGGGGGTTATGGCTGACAATGTTTGCAGATGACTGCAAACTGGGTGCCATAGTCGGACACACATCTGACACAGATATCCTTCAGGAGGGCCTCACAGATGTGGATAAGTGGTGCCAGAGACATGGCCTACAGCTAAATGCCAGGAAATGCATAGTCATACCCTTCGGGAAGAACAAGGTTACCCCTAGCTACCATATAGGTGGCAATCCACTGAGCACAGAGGGAGTTACCAGGGATCTGGGGACCCAGGTTGTTGTTAACCGTTCGTTCGACACACACGTTGCTAACGTAGTTAGGTAGACCTTCAACATTGCCCACATCATCATGAAGGGATTCGCATCTAGATCAGGGGAGGTCATTGTTCCCTTGTACTCATCACTCATTTGACCTATGATTGGGTACAATGCCCCGTTCAGAATGTATCTGACCCGACACCTGCAGCAGCTGGAAAGGCCCCAACAGTTCATCGACAAACAGATGCAGGGTCTCAGGAATATGTGTTATGCTGACCGACTGAAAGAATTCCAGCTGTATTCAGTCGCATACCACTTGCCCAGAGGTGACCTGTGCCTGGCATACAAGGCCATGTTGAACCTAGATCTGATGACTATGCTTCACCTAAAGAATTTAGATCCCTCAGAACCACAAGGGCAGGTGACGTACACCTTGACACTGTCATTAATAGAACGTGCTGGTGGGACAGATTCAGCACCCAGACACTCACTATGCTGTGGAACAACATCCCAGTACATGTGAGGCCGAGCACGTCGCTGGCCTTGTGTTAGTATTTTGACAAGGATGTCTGAATTGATTTATTTAACTAACCTTCTAAATGAATATTTACTTTACCACATTGTGAATCTTTACATTTCGTTGATCTATTTTACATTAGTCATAATCATACGGTTTATCTCTATATATTATGGTTCATTTATATTACTAGGTGTCTGTAGTTCTTTTAATATATTGGCACAATCCGTAGAACATATATATGTAGCTTAAACAGACAGACATTTGGAAAACATTATGTTGGTTCTTCTTTCATATATATACATATATTTTATTTTTCTATGAAGAATGTACCTTTTGAAGCAATGTCTGATGTACTCACTGTGTGGAATCTGTAACCCAAGTAAAGTTTGTTTGCTTGTTTGCCTTTAAGGCATTTAATTAATACTTAGCACATCTAATTTAATGACCAATTAAGGGTTTTAAATGTAGTAGGTTGGACTGCATTGTATGTATTCTGAATAAGTCTGCTTATGAAGCAGACGAAAAGAGCTTCAATAAACTATGGTGACTGCATTTAATTCCTGGTGGGCTCTGAGTGGTCACTGACGGTGTCTACAGTACCTCATCTTTGCTTTGGACTTTCTCAGCTGGTTGTCTGTGTTTTTGTATGGGGAATGTCAAGTGTAGTCCCTATGTGTATTACCTGTGTAATGCCTTACTGCGGCAGTGTAATTCCACTGGGTTTGCAGTTATGGGTGCCATCTTGGTCATACGCTTGTCCATCCATGTGAATTGCCTACTGGACACTGGTATAGGGCTGTACACATTTCACACCAGCATTTAGCATTCTACGGTGGATGCTTTGCATTAGTAGTGGGGAGTAAGGCAGGTACTATGCCCACATCCCTCCCACGGGGCAGGACAACGGATGATCTGCCAGACAACACAAAGCCCCATTTCTGCATACCTAAGATCCCATGGCTGCAACCCTCGACAGTACCCATTACACATCCTTCATGCGTGCGGGACTGGGATGTGTACGCACATGTATGGACACGTCGATCTGGGTATTTCTGTTCATATGTCCTGCGTTTCATGGACACTTGTCATCAACCTTAAACACGCTGGTGGTGCATATGTCTAACTGTGCCAGACACGCTATAGCATCGTCTGTTGTTCGGAAACGTCTGGAGTGAGTTATGTGAAAAGGTATTTTAGGGTCCTTCAATGGACACCAATGTGCATATGTAAAGTTAGATGTTGCTGGACTGTGTCCAACTGGCCAGTGCTTTTGACTGCTGCTGTATGTTCCCCAATCGTGGATGTCTGTTTGACTACCCATTCTTCGTGGTGCTATGTAACCAGGCGATTTACAGCTGTGAACAGATGGTGTACATCCAAAGATGCAGGTTAGCAACTGCTTCAAATAAAACTCAGACGTCCCAATAGGACATATCCGTCACTGTATTTTCAACATAACACCACCGGAACATGTAGATCCCCTATGTCTTCATTGAATCATGTTTTCTTCATAGGTGGGAACGCCATACTTTACATATCCCTGTTGACGTTG
The DNA here is from genome assembly GCF_019279795.1 of Protopterus annectens. Classification (NCBI taxonomy): domain Eukaryota; kingdom Metazoa; phylum Chordata; order Ceratodontiformes; family Protopteridae; genus Protopterus; species Protopterus annectens. The sequence goes on along the minus strand of NC_056726.1, from coordinate 633,760,185 downwards.
TTGGTGTGCCATTAGTTTGTGTTGCACAGGTCGCCCATCTGTTCCACAGTATGGTAGCGAGTGCTCCCCCATTTTGTTGCTGGCAGATTGAGTGCTGTGTACGCCGGTGTTTGCATGGCGGTCCAACTTTGTATGGGGAATGTCAACCGTAGTCCCTATGTATATTTGCTGTGTTATGCCTTACCGCGGCTGTGTAGTTCCACCGGGTTTACAGTTGTGGGTGCCATCTTGGTCGTACGCTTGTCCATCCATGAGAATTGCCTACTGGACACTGGTATAGGGCTGTACACATTTCACACCTGCATTTACCATTCTCTGGTGGATGCTTTGCATTATTAGTGGGGAGTAAGGCAGGTGCTACGCCCACATCCCTACCACGGGGTGGGACAAAGGATTACCTGCCAAACGACACCGGGCCCTGTTTCTACATACCCAGGATCCCTTGAGTGCAACAGTCGACACTAACCATCACACATCCTTCATGTGTGCGGGACTATGATGTGGACGCACTTCTATGGACTCAGTACCCTGGGTATTTCTGTGCATATGTGCTGCATTTCATGGACAGCTATCATCAACATTGAACACGCTTGCGGTGCATATGTGTAGCTGTGACGTGGTGACGACAATGAGGTCACGTAGGTGATGCCGGAAGCTAGCAGGCATTCAATGAATGAAATTTTTGGGTCCTTCAATGGACACCAATGTGCATATGTCAGGTTAGATGTTGCTGGACTGTGTCCACCTGGCCAGTGCTTTTCACTGCTGCTGTATGTTCCCCAATCGTGGATGTCTGTTTGACTACCCATTCTACATGGTGCTACGTAACCAGGTGATTTAGTACTGTGAACAAATGTCATACATCCAAAGATGCTGGTTAGCAACTGCTTCATATAAACCTCAGACATCCCAATGGGACATATCCGTCACTGTATTTTCAACATAACACCACCGGAACATGTTGATCACCTATGTATTCATTTAACCATGTTGTCTTCATAGGTGGGAATGCCATAGTTTACATATCCTACCTGACGTTGTGGGTGTGCCATTAGTATGTGTTCCACAGGTCGCACATCTGTTCCGCTGTATGGTAGCGGGTGCTCCTCATTCTGTTGCTGGCAGATTGAGTGCTGTGTACGCCGGTGTTGGCACGGCGGTCCGACTTTGTATGTGGAATGTCAACTGTAGTCCCTATGTGTATTTCCTGTGTTATGCCTTACCGCGGCTGTGTAATTTCCCTGGGTTTGCAGTTGTGGGTGCCATCTTGGCCGTACGGTTGTCCATCCATGAGAATTGCCTACTGGACACTAGTATAGGGCTGTACACATTTCACACCTGCATTTACCATTCTCCGGTGGATGGTTTGCATTATTAGCGGAGAGTAAGGCAGGTGCTACGCACACATCCCTCCCACGGGCGGGACAAAGGATTGTCGAAACAACACCGAGCCCAGATTCTACATACCCAGACTCCCTTGACTGCAACAGTCGACAGTACCCATTACACATCCTTCATGTGTGCGGGACTGTGATGTGGACGCAGTTGTATGGACCCGGTACCCTGGGTATTTCTGTGCATATGTGCTGCATTTCATGGACAGCTATCATCAACATTGAACACGCTTGTGGTGCATATGTGTACCTGTGACGTGGTGACGACAATGAGTTCACGGGTGATGCAGGAAGCTAGCAGGCATTCAATGAATGGAATTTTTGGGTCCTACAATGGACACCACTATGCATATGTAAAGTGTAGAGCCTGTCGGACTGTGTCCTTGTGGCCAGTGGGTTTGACTGCTGCTGTGTGTTCAACAATCGCGGATGTCTGCTTGACTACCCATAGTGTGTAGTGCTACGGAAACCATGTTTTCCGAGACCAGGACCAAATGTTATACATCCAATGTTGCTGGTTAACAACCGCTTTAATTAATCCCCAGAGGTCCCGGTTGGGAAGTATCGCCACTTTATTGTCAGAACGACACCTCCAGACTAGGTAAATCATGGGCACTTTAGCCCGGTCTTACCGGCCATTTGCAAGTGTGATTAGCAGACACGTGTCAATACATGTATGATAATACATATTGTCATGCCGGGTTAATCTATGTTATTTGGACAATGGCTTCTGCTATTGACATCCATTGCTGTGGGTGTTGCCGGTTACCATACACATGGCTTTCTCAAAGGCAGAATTCACAATTCTGAACACTACTGTGGTCTCCTTTAAGGACCCTGAGCCAGTGGTCAACAGTACTGCAGCCACTGCATCACTTACATATGCCATCTACCGATACCTACAGGACTGCATGGATCAGGCATTCCCTTACCCAACTGTGGTTCATTGTACCAATGCCAAGCATCCAGTGTGGTGTACCCCAGCCATACACAAGCTGTACAGCGAGAGGAGGTGGCTACTACAAGGCGGAGCAAACACCTTGTGAGGTATGACACCCTTGGTCATTATATGTGTAGAGCTACAGGCTGTCATGACATGGTCCAGGGCACGTTCCACAGATATATCTACATGAACCTGGCTGACAATCATACAGCCTTCACTTGCTATGCTGGACACCTGCCAGGTCACTCCCACATATGCTCTGACTGGGTTCACGATGATGTGGAGTTTACTCAACATACACACATTTCCAAAATACGGGCTGACAGGTTCGGTGAGGACATCTACTCACCCTACCCCCCACATGACGAGATGTCTGTACTGGCGGTTTGTGGTCCCCAAATGTTCTGTGACGCACGGGTGGGACATGCTCTCTCCAGGGTAGTGAACATAGCATCCATGGGACCAGCTGGTGACCCAAATGTGTACTCCACGATCTCATTGACGGATTACACCCACAGTTAGGACAGCTGTTTCTTTGTAGCCTCACCTCAGGTAATGTACCCGGGTTGTGTCGCACGGCAACTGTGGTTCCACGTCACAGGGCCAATGCCTCCACTGACCCTGGTTATTACTGTCCCATTACCATGAGGAGACCTATCTGCAAAGACATGGGAAGGGATCATACTGCGGCTCATAGATGAAGGCATAGGGGACCTGCATACTTTGCATCCAACACGGTTTGGCTTGGTCAGGGGCGGTTCATGCGTTTAAAGCATGGTTGACGTTTTTGCGACAGTCACCAAAGCCATTGATGGGGGTCCTGCAGTCCATACAGCCTACCTCAACCTAGCAAAGGCCTTCAACACATCACCCCCCTCAGGTATCATTGATAAACCCATCGTCTTGGATGTGAACACGTACATCACAGGATGGGTTGTAAACTGGCTATGTGACACGGCCCACGTGGTCATAGTTACTGACAGCATGTCGGACCTACTGCCTGTCGCAGGCGGTGTCCCACAGGGCTCTTCCCTGGGTCCACTCCTCTTATACATCTACATTTCCACAGTACAGGCACACACAGGGGTGTTATGGGCGACACTGTTTGTAGATGACTGCGAAACGGGTGCCATAGTGGGACGGACATCTGACACAGATATCCTTCAAAGGGGCCTCCCAGATATGCATATCTGCTGTCAGGGACATGGCCTACAGCTAACTGCAAGGTAATGCAACATCATACCTGTCGAGGAGTACTAGGACACCCCTGTCCAGCATATGGGTGGCAGTCCACTGAGCGCAGGGGTGATTACCAGGGATCAGGGGACAGCAGTTGTCGGTCACCATTCGTTCAACACACACGTTGCTATCATGGTTCGTTGGGACTTCTACATTGCCCACCTGTTTGTGCAGGGATTCACATGTAGATCAGGGTAGGTCATTGTCTCCTTGTACTCATTACGTGTTACACCTATGATTGAGTACAATGCCCCGTTCAGAATGTCTGTGACCCAACACCTGCAGCAGCTGGAAAGGCCCCGACAGTTCATCCACAAACGGATGCAGGGTCTCAGGAATATGTGTTACGCTGACCAACTGAAAGGGTTCCATCCCTATTCCGTCGCATACCACTTGCCCAGAGGTGATCTGTGCCTGGCATCCAAGGCCAGTTCGAACCCGGATTTGATGACTATGCTTCACCTAAAGAATCTAGATCCCTCAGAATCACAAGGGCAGGTGACGTACACCTTGGCACTGTCATTAATAGAATGTGCTGGTGGGACACATTCATCACCTAGACACTCACTATGCTGTGGAACAACATCCCAGTACATGTGACACAGAGCACCTGGTTGGCCTTGTTGTAGTATTTTGACAAGGATGTCTGAATTGCTTTATTCAACTAAACTTGTGAATGAATATTTACATTACCACGTTTGTAATCTTTTCATTCCATTGATATATTTTACATTAGTCATACTCATAGTGTTTATCTCTATATATTAGGGTTCATTTAGATTACTAGGTGTCTCTACTTCTATTAATGTATTGGCACAATCCCTAGAACATATATATGTAACGTATACACTCAGACACTTGGTAAACATTATGTTGGGTCTTCTGTCATATTAATACATATAGTATTATTTTCGCGGAAGACTGTACATGTTGAAGCAATGTCTGATTTACTCACTGTGTGCAATCTGTGACCCGAGTAGACTTTTTAGCTTGTTCCTTTAAGGCATTTAATGAATACTTAGCACATCTTATTTACTGGCCAATTACGGGTTTTAAATGTAGTACATTTAACTGCATTGTATGTATTCTGAAGAAGTCTGCTTATGAAGCAGACCTAAAAGCTTGCAATAAACTATGGTGACTGCATTTAATTCCTGGTGGGCTCTGAGTGGTCACCGGCCGCTTCTACAGTACCTCAGTTTTGCTTTGGACCTTCTCATCTGGGTCTCTGTGTTATTTGTATGGGGAATTCCAAGTGTAGTCCCTATGTGTATTACCTGTGTAATGCCTTACTGCGGCTGTGTAATTCCACGGGTTTGCAGTTACGGGCATTCTTGTTCATACGCTTGTCCATCCATGTGAATTGCCTACTGGACAGTGGTATAGGGCTGTACACTTTTCACGCCTGCATTTAGCATTCTCCCGTGGATGCTTTGCATTATTCGTATGGAGTAAGGCAGGTACTACGACACATCCCTCCCACGGGCGGGACAACGGATTATCTGCCACACAACACAGAGCCCCATGTATGCATACCCAAAATCCCATGGCTGCAACCCTCGACAGTACCCATTACACATCCTTCATGCAAGGGATTGGGATGTGGACTCACATGTATGGTCACGTCGATCTGGGTATTTATGTTCAGATGTCCTGCATTTCATGGACTCTTGTCAGCAACCTTAACATGCTGGTGGTGCATATGTCTAACTGTGCCGTAGTCACGGCTATATCATCGTGTGTTGTTCGGACACGGCAGGAGTGGGTTCTGTGACAATGTATTTTGGGTCCTTCAATGGACGCCAATGTGCATATGTAAAGTTAGATGTTGTTGGACTGTGTCCAACTGGCCAGTGCTTTTCACTGCTGCTGTATGTTCCCCAATCGTGGATGTCTGTTTGACTACCCATTCTACATGGTGCTACGTAACCAGGTGATTTAGTACTGTGAACAAATGTCATACATCCAAAGATGCTGGTTAGCAACTGCTTCATATAAACCTCAGACATCCCAATAGGACATATCCGTCACTGTATTTTCAACATAACACCACCGAAACATGTTGATCACCTATGTATTCATTTAACCATGTTGTCTTCATAGGTGGGAATGCCATAGTTTACATATCCTACTTGACGTAGTGGGTGTGCCATTGGTATGTGTTCCACAGGTCGCACATCTGTTCCGCTGTATGGTAGCGGGTGCTCCTCATTCTGTTGCTGGCAGATTGAGTGCTGTGTACGCCGGTGTTGGCACGGCGGTCAAACTTTGTATGTGGAATGTCAACTGTAGTCCCTATGTGTATTTCCTGTGTTATGCCTTACCGCGGCTGTGTAATTTCCCCAGGTTTGCAGTTGTGGGTGCCATCTTGGCCGTACGGTTGTCCATCCATGAGAATTGCCTACTGGACACTAGTATAGGGCTGTACACATTTCACACCTGCATTTAGCATTCTCCGGTGAATGGTTTGCATTATTAGCGGAGAGTAAGGCAGGTGCTACGCACACAACGGGGCGGGACAAAGGATTGCCTGCGAAACAACACCGAGCCCAGAGTCTACATACCCAGAATCCCTTGACTGCAACAATCGACAGTACCCATTACACATCCTTCATGTGCGGGACTGTGATGTGGACGCAGTTCTATGGACCCGGTACCCTGGGTATTTCTGTGCATATGTGCTGCTTTTCATGGACAGCTATCATCAACATTAAACACGCTTGCGGTGCATATGTGTACCTGTGACGTGGTGACGACAATGGGTTGACGTAGGTGATGACATAAGCGGACATGCTGTCCCATAAGAAATTTTTGGGTCCTACAATGGACACCACTGTGCATATGTAAAGTGTAGAGCTTGTCGGACTGTGTCCTTGTGAGCAGTGGGTTTCACTGATGCTGTGTGTTCAACAATCGCGGATGTCTGCTTGACTACCCATACTGTGTAGTGCTACAGGAACCATGTTTTCCGACACCAGAACCCAATGGTGTACATCCAATGTTGCAGGTTAACAACCACTTTAATACCCAGAGGTCACGATTGGGAGGTATTGCCACTTTATTATCGGAACAACACCTCCAGACTGTGTAAATCACGGGAACTTTAGGCCAGTCTTACCGGCCATTTGCAATTGTAATTAGCAGACACGTGTCAATACATGTATGATAAGACATATTGTCATGCAGAAGTTAATCTATGTTATTTGGACATTGACTTCTGCTATTGGCATCCGTTGCTGTGAGTGTTGCCAGTTACCATACACATTGCTTGCTCAGAGGCAGACTTCACAATTCTGCACACTACTGTGGTCTCCTTTAAGGACCCTGTGCCAGTGGTCGACAGTACTGCAGCCACTGCATCAATCACATTTGCCATCTACCAGTACCTACAGGACTGCATGAACCAGGCATTCACTTACCCAACTGTGGTTCATTGTACCAATGCCAAGCATCCAGTGTGGTGTACCCCAGCCATACACAGGCTGTACAACACGAGGAGGTGGCTACTACAAGGTGGAGCAGACACCTTGTGAGGTATGACACCCTTGGTCATCATATGTGTAGAGTTACACACTGTCATGCCATGGTCCAGGGCACATTCCACAGATATACCTACATGGACCTGGCTGACAATCATACCACCTTCAGTTGCTATGCTCAACACCTAGGAGGTCACTCCCACATATGCTCTGACTGGGTTCACAAAGAGGTGGAGTTTACTCAACATACACACATTGCCAACATACGGGCTGACAAGTCCAGTGAGGACATCTCCACACCCTCCCACACACATGAGGAGATGTCTGTACCAGCGGTTTGTGGTCACCAAATGTTCTGTGACACACGGGTGGGACATGCTCTCTCCAGGGTAGTGGACATAGCATCCATGAGACCAGCTGGTGACCCGACTGTGTACTCCACTATCTCATTGAGGAATTAGACCCACAGTTAGGACAGCTATTTCTTTGTAGCCTCACCTCAGCTAACGTACCCAGGTTGTGTCGCATGGCAACTGTAGTCCTACGTCACAGGGCCAATGCCTCCACTGAGCCTGGTTATTACTGTCCCATTACCATGAGGAGACCTATCTGCAAAGACATTGGGAGGGATCATACTGCGGCTCGTACATGAACGCATAGGGGACATACATACTTTGCATCCAACATGGTTTGTCTTGTTCAGGGGCCGTTCATGCCTTTAAACATGGTTGACATTTTCGGGACAGTCACTGAGGCCATTGATGGGGGTCTTGCAGTCCATACAGCCTACCTCGACCTGGCAAAGGCCTTCATCCCATTACCCCCCTCAGGTATCGTTGATAAACCCATTGGCTGGGATGTGAACACGTACATCACAGAATGTGTTGTAAACTGTCTATGTGACACAATCCACATGGTCATAGTTGCTGGCAGCATGTCAGACCTACTGCCTGTCACAAGTGGTGTCCCATGGGGCCCTTCCGTGGGTCCACTCCTGTCATACATCTACATTTCCACGGTACAGGCACACACAGGGGTGTTATGGGCAACATTGTTTGTAGATGACTGCAAAACAGGTGCCATAGTGGGACGGACATCTGACACAGATATCCTTCGAAGGGGCCTCCCAGATATGCATATCTGCTGTCAGGGACATGTCCCACAGCTAAATGCTAAGTAATGCAACATCATACCTGTCGAGAAGTACTAGGTCACCCCTGTCCAGCATATAGGTGGCTGTCCACTGAGCACAGGGGTGATTACCAGGCATCAGGGGACAGAGTTTGTCGGTCACCATTCGTTCAACACACACGTTGCTATCGTGGTTCTGTGGGACTTCTACATTGCCCACCTGTTTGTGCAGGGATTCACATCTACATCAGGCTAGGTCATTGTCTCCTTGTACCCATTACGTGTTACACCTATGATTTACTACATTGCCCCATTCAGACTGTATCTGACCATACACCTACAGCAGCCGGGAAGCCCTCATAGGTTAATTGTCGTACAGATGCAGGATGACATCATTTTGTGTAATGCTGCCCCACTTGTAGGACCCCTGCCCCATTAAGTCACATACCTGCTGTTTAGTGTTGACCTGTGCCTGACATACGAGGCCATGTCAACCCATATGTCATGTGTATGCTTCACCTACTGTATCTGCATCCCTCAGAACCACAAGGGCAGGTGACATGAACCTTGTCATGGTCATTAATGGGATGTGTTTGAGTGACACATATATCACCCAGACACTCACAATGCTGTGGATCTACATCACAGTACATGTGAGACAGAGATCCTTCCTAGCCTTGTTCATGGGTATGTTGTCCATTGGATGGAGAATTGCAGGTATAGGCCAGGGATTACATCATTATCACTGCTTGACGGAGGTACAGCAATATCATGAGTATTTTATCTGAAGCACAGAAGGTTGGCAAAGTCATCCTAACTATGGTGTAGTGTTATGGCTGAACCTGGGACGATGGCCTACCCTGTACCTATGGACGTATGAACCTATATTCATAGTTTGTCACATTTACACTTGTCTATCCCCTATCCTCTTTCTCCAGTGTATACTTCTGTGGCACATGATTGTCCTCTGTATTACTTGCAGGTATGCTGTCTACAGTGCACATACGTCACAGTTGATGACAGTGTATCTGTGTCCCTAACACTGTGATACTGAGGACTACCACACATCCTTCACAACATTACATGCATATGTCCATTCTATTCTTCTTTGGCCTATGGGGGGGGTGTTAAGGCAAACATTACACAAGTCCCTGTTTGTGCATGCTTCATGTTGGTGTCTGACCAGGCTCCGTTGCAGTCGTGTGTTGGACGGTAGTGTTTCTGTGTGTTTGCCATGTGTTTTTATTGCCGGTACATCTGTGGGAGGTGTGGTTGGCACATGTTCCTCTTTGCAGGGACACCCATCCTGGGGTTTGTGTCATGCATCTGCACTTGACATGTGCCATATGTCCTGTACTATTCCCACAGTCGTGTATGCCTTCATGCACTACTACTGCGTGTTACTGGCTGTTTGTATGTGGTACACTTGGACATTGTGATGGTTGGCTTGACCTATTCCCATGCTAGAACATACACATCTGTCAATTACGTTGTTTAAATCAAACTGTAACACTCATTCGTCTTTTCATACTGACAGTCAATAACACAGGAAGCTGAGATTAATAATGTTTTACTACTGTGCAGCAGGAGGCAAAGAACTATGCAGTACAAGTTTAGACTTTTGTTTTACTCTATACATGTTACAGCTGTATGAGCATTGTGTTTACTATCATCTTTTGCACACATTAATGATGTGGTCAGTCACAGGGCATTTACATCACTATAGTCCACAATATTGTATTCCTACAACAGTGCTAAGGTAATGCTTATTAAATGTTTTCCCATGAGGATAGCACAGCCTTGCGAGCCACATAGTCAATTAGAATGTACTTCGGTAAATTCTGCTCTGTCACGGTTCCAACACTGTTCAGATCACTCCATTTCCTACTAGGTTCCTTTGTCTCTCTGGTGAGCAGCTGTACTCTGTGTTAGATAGAGCTCACAAGCCCATCCTCCTCAGTGGAAGGATGACAGATATACCTGTACATACATTTATTATTCTCTAACCGAGCAGATGACTAATGCTGAATGACATACACCTGCTGCACTGGTTACTGCCAGGGTCAGGGTTCAATCACACTGCAGCTACACTACAGGCAATTACATGCATGATAAGCTCTACTGCCATATTGTAAGATAGAATAATATGCATTATACACTATTTGCTTCTAAAGTAGCACGTCATATATATGTTTAAATATGTATTTTGCTAACATTCTCCCTCCTTTGATTGCTTCTATTCTATCCAGAAACATATACAACATTATTTCATTCCCTAGCCTCTTCCTCTCTGGAACGTTTAACTAGGCAAGTAATTTGTTGTACATTTCAAGAAGGATTGCATTTTGTATTGACAAATACCACTACAGGTCTTGATACATAGTCTCGGTACAGATACGGCGACAGAGTCCCTGACTAATACTTACATGCAAAGTATCCCGCAATAGACACATGCTCCCAATATGAGCAGAACAACACAAATGGCAATCATGATATTCAGTATGACTGAACCCCATCCACCAAATGGTTTGTGGAAATGGTTCGTCAGTGGGTTTGGGCCTGGTTCCACCATGGATGACACCTGCTGTATTACCTCTAGGTGGGCGTTGATTTTGGTCTTTTTATGTGGTACTTGGACACAGCGATCTTCTTTAATAAGCCAAGACGCATTCAATTCTCGCCGCAGGGTGCAGTCGTGCGCTATTACATTTTGTGACACAACAGTTCTCATTGCATCCAGTTCATCAGTCACAAGTTCAAGAGCGGAAAGTCACATTCATCATTCCTCCGACAGGTTTTGACAACTTCCTCTGTTCCCTGATTGATTTCACTACTCCACAAGCTGGGAGTGTTCCAGCCCAGGTTATGACGCTGTCACTCAAGTCCATATGAATCGATATTCCTTTATCACTTGCAGAAGACTGGAATGTCAGAACAGCTTCCATTTCACCCACTGGATTAGTAGGTTTCTCGACTGTGTTCCCAGTTCTTCGAGCTATATGTGTTATAGTTCGCTTGCACTCCAGAGGCAATTGTGCAGTATGTCATGTGACTGGAGCCAGATAACCCAAATAACAACTGCCGGACCAATTCTCAGGTAACCATTGATATGCTTTTTTCCCACAAACAACATAACAATATTCTACTTTACTACTGATGCAGGTTACCTCTGCATGTAACATTTTCCTGTCTATAACAGAGGACTGTTTATACAATTCAGGATGTTTCTGCACATCCTTCCACGTTGTTCTCATGAAGCTTCAATACAGATAATGAATGGTGCTACAAGTAGTACTGTGATCTTTGGCTGTTATATGACATTTGTAAGACACAGTTATGTTACAAATACTCCCACCAACTTGAACTGTATCATGTTTATGACAACATACAATTACTTTTTGTGTAACAGGTAAGTACAGTGCCACTTTGTCCTGTGATCTCACAGAACCTGTATCAAAGTGTAAATATTCACAAGTCTCAATCTATCCCCAAGGGGACACCATACATCGGAAGTCCTCCATATGATGTAGGTATGGCAGTACAAACACAGCAATTTAAAATGTTCATAGTCTGTACATGCACACGCATCATGCCTAGGTATTTGTTGAAGTGTGGAAGACACTCTGTGGCCAGTTCATCACGTATCACTATTTGTATCCATGTAGTTATATGCAGGTAAGGTCCCAGCAAATGTAAAGTAAACACAAACATGGTTAATAGGTGTATAATCATTAGGACAGTAAACCAAATGTCTTTGGGGTTGCTTTGTATTGTTATACAGTCTGGCCCGGGTGATTCAGGCTCTATGGTATATCAGCTACAAGATGTAAATCAGACTTGATATCCTTTACCGGTTTGAAAACTGTGAGGTGAACCCAGGACGACCTCTCTGCAAACTTTACTGCAGTAGGCGCTGCCAACAGTACCTGGTACAGACCTTCACACTTTCCACTTGCCAATTATCTTCTTTGGATAACAGTGACATACACACAGGATACTGGTGTCAGCTATGCGTCCGGCTTCGCTTGCTCTTTATCTGTAAAAGACTTTAACTGCAAAACAGTGTTATTGGTTAACAATCCTCTCATGTCACCTGCTAATGAGCCATCGACCTCCTCTGCAGGCATGACAGCTTTCCACTCTGGCACATGATATGCCATTCCACATACTACTTCGAAGTGGGTGCAACACTTTACATTTGGAACTGTTGTCATGCTCAGCAATGCTAGAGGTAGACAGCAAATGTAACTCATCTGGGTGTCACCCACCAACCTCCTCTACTTATTTCTCAGGATCCCATTGTACCGCGCCAGCAGTCATGCTGACTGTGGGTTGTACATGCAATTTACATTCATGGAAATACAAAATAATCCCCCAGGTTGCGTGATTGTCTGGTTCACTAAATGTGTTCTATTGTCACTGTAGCTTCTTTACAGTATGCCAGATCTAGGGATACTTTATTTTACTGGCACCTTTGCCACTGCTGCTGCATCCGGATTCATGGTTGGGAATGCTTCTACCCATTTTGATTATATATATGTGTAATCACTAAACAGTATTTCTTCCCTTCACATTTATTCAGATGTATGAACTCCATACAAATAGTACGGAACGGTTATGGTGGTGTAGGTAAACTCACTCCCTTTGGTTTAAATGCTCCCTGTGCATGATATCTACTGCAAATGTGACACGCTGCTCATGATGTTTGTATGTGGTTCCTAATTCCGTATGTTAGTGGTATTCTGTTAACCAAATGTACCATCCCCCCTGTTGAGACATGGCTCTACCCATGGCTCCACAAAGCCGCATATCTGACTACATTAGACGTTAATATTGGCTTTCTCACTGTGGATATGTGCAGTCCGTCTTCAAGGATTGCTCCTCGTCATACCCACGTCGGCTTTTCTGCTTTCATAGTTGATGTTTGCATTGTTTGTAACATTTCTACATCTAGAATGTCTGAGGATTGTCATTCCTCATTCAAACAAACACTTTCCAACTGTGAGGCTGCTTGTTTTGCAGCTGCATGAGCTCCTGCCTTACCTTTCCTACTGTTATCCTGTTGCTTTCTATGACCTGCACATTTACAATTAGCTACTTTAGTGGGTAACTGAATGGAATCTAATGCATTCAAGATCAATTGCGCATGATTAATCGGTTTACCGTGGATGTTATCATTCCCCTATTCTTCCACTGCTGCTCATAAACATGCACTGTACAGACAACATACTGACTATCGGGATAAATGTCCACACATCAGTTTTTCGCTACAGTACAAGCACGTGTTAAAGCTATCTATTCTGCTGCTTGAGCAGACACGTTATGCTGCAGGGGTTGGGCGCCTACAATCTCATTATCAATAACTACTGCATAACCTACTTGATTCGTTCCTGTAGGACTCTGTCTACATGATCCGTACACATTAACTGTCACCTCTGCATCATCTAAGGATATATCAGTGATATCATGTCTGTGTGTAGTTATTTCATCCATTTCGTATAGGCAACTGTGTGGTGTGCCATACACAGGTGTCGGACGTGACGCTGATAGGTTTAATGTTGTACAACGTTCAATCACCATATGAGGTTGACTCAGTGGTATGGTCAAACAAGACAAATGTCTAGCACGGGTCAGGAATGCTATCTTCTCTTGCAGCAGAATGATAGCAACTGCATGAGACATTCTCACAGTGAGAGGGTGGTATAATAACATTAAGGCCGGGGCCTGTACTGCCATGGGTGCTACAACAACTGCCTGTACACAATGTGGCACTGACCATGTCACAGTGTCCAACTGCAATGAGTAGTAAGCTATGGAGCGTTGCTTACTTCCATGCTGTTGCATCAAGACTGACGTCATATATCTCCGCTTACAATCTACAGTCTGACAACATGTGTTATGATTATTCGAGACCTAATACAGATGTTGAAGCTATCAATCGTTTTAGTCTGCAGAAAGTTGTTTCTGCTACTGTAATCCAGTGTAGTATGTGTTGTGCTGCCATAGGTGTATTAAAGATTAAGGCAGACAATACAGCGGATTCCAAAGCATTGTTTGGTAACCAGCTTTGACAAATGTTAGTCGGCCCAGAAAGGACTTCATTCCCTTCTTGGTAGTTGGCTTGGGTGCTTGTGAAATTGCTACCTTCCTATCGTCATGTAATGTTCTACCCTACTTGGATACCACATATCCCAGGTACTTGACCTGTATTCTCTGTAGTTGCAATTTATGCTTGCTTAATTTATGTCCCTGTTCTGCTGAATATCTCAATAATGCTATTGTATCTTCCATACATTGCTGCTGGGTAGGGGCCGCAAGCAGAATATCATCCACATAAAGTAGAACTTGACTGGCCCCGGGTGGAGTAAACACCGGAATGTAGCTAGCCATCTCCTGTGAGAATATCGTTGTACTTTCACAGTATCCCTGTGATAGCCAGGTATGGCTGTATCTGTTACCCTGAATGTAAATGCAAAGCAATACGGACTATCTGGATGTATAGGTATTGCAAAGGAAGCATAGCTTATATGTACCACGGTAAGATACTTCTGTGGTGTGTTCATAGCATTCAATATTGTGTGTGGGTCTGGCACCATCGGTACCCTAGGTATTATTACATGATTTACAGCTTGTAAATCCTGTACCATCCGCCATTCCCCCTTTGTTTTCCGATCAGAAGATACAGGGGTATTGCATGGTGAATAGCGATTACTTTGTAGATGGGGAATTCCCTCTGTGACTTTACAGATATCTTCTGGTGTCCACGGTCTATACACTACGGGGGTTGGGTCCTGGCCTTCCTGTCCTGCATGAGGGTTCGGTACTTCAATTAATTGACAGATATCCTCACTCTGTTCTAGTGACTGTCTTCTTACTCGAGTGTCCCTAGGTATGTTACGAGTTTGGGATGTGGTTTCAATAGCTTCTGTTACAATTGGTCGTTGTGATACCTCTGTTGCCACAGGATAACGTGTGGGGACTAGCCTGCCCTCCCGCTTCATATCCTGGATGTGGTATCGGAGGTGGTAGGGGGGCTGTCGCTACTACTGTATTATGATCTTCTCTGTGTAATGATGATGCTTTCGCATTTGTAGTGTTCTGTTCCCTTCGGTTCACTACCTCAATCCACCTATGTGCTTGACGGATACCCAATTGTCGCTGTTTTGTCGCCTGCACATCTTAGGGCTGCCACCTTTTCAAATGCACAATGTGGGACATTAGTGTTCGGAACGTGTAATTTGCCAGGAAAAAACATACGCACGGCCAGTACATAGGACAGGATTTCACTTTTTGCCAGGAGAGCTACCAATTCTTGTAGCATTTCAGTTGCTTATTCTGTTTATTATGATATTTTGTTGTTCCAGATACAGAATTACTGTTTTATGCTACCATTTGAAAAGATATCTGGGAAATCTTTGTCCTGAGATATCAGGACATTTGCCATTTGTTCGGTTTGTTTGCAGGACACAACTGGCCAAAGAGGGACTGTCCCTGACAGGGTGGGACAGGTGGTTACCCTAGAACATGTGCATCACATTTTCAGAGATTACAATGTTTCAGTAACGATATTTTGTCTAATATACCATCAATGTCATATTTATTACCCCATTTTGCAGAATATCTCACATTATGTGCTCTCTGCGATTGCATATACTTCACGTCACCCGTCAAACGCGGATCACATGATGTGTTTGTTCACTAATCTCCCATATCCTCTACACGACTGTTACGCACCTCTCTCGCACGTGGTATCTCCTTCCCTGTATCCACTGTAGTGTCTACAATGACTATTTACTCTACTCTGTGTTCCCCTGATCTATGTCCAGATTTAACACTATTTGGATTGGTCTTCGACCTGCTATCACAACTGTTAACAGAAATACAATGTACTCTGGTCCCTGATCTACAATAGACACAAAGAGGCAAACCCTCCTTACCTGAGCCTCCTGTTTATGAGTGCACGTTTTCTTCTTGGGATCCAGTTTTCCGCTTTTCAGCCACAGATCAGACAGTAGACAGCCTCTTTACACACAACAATTCAGTCGGAGGTCTTTTCATTCAAGAAGAACCATTTAGGCAAATTCTCCTGCAGATGTCTAACCACCCATGCACTCTGACCTGTAGCTTACCAAGGGAATTCCGGCTAAGAAGGATCACAATGTCAAATAAGTTGTTAAAATCAGACTGTAGTTATCAGTAGGCTTTTCTAAGTGACAGTCAATAACACAGGAGGCTCGGGTTCACAACGTTTTAGTAGTGTACACAGGCAGGCAAAATAATATACAGTCCAAGTATGAGAGTTTTGTCTGACTCTATACAGTAAGCAATTTCTTTATATAGTGTTTACAATCAGCTTTTGCCCACCTTACTGACGTGGTCGGTCACAGGGCATTTCCATCACTATGGTCCGCAATAGTCTATACATACGTGGGTGCTGAGGTCGTGCTTTTAAAATGTTTTCCCATGAGAATAACACAGCCTTGCAAGGCACCTGGTCAATTACAGTGTCCTTCTGTGATTGTAGCTGTTTCAAGGACCCTGGACTGTTCCGATACAGTAGTCAGTTCATTTCTTAATACGTTGCTTTGTCTCTCTGGTAAGGAGTTGTACTCTTATCTTCGATAGAGCTCACAAGGCCATCCTCCTCAGGGGAAGGGGTGATGTTATGCATGTACATACATTTATTTTTCTGTAACCCAGCAGATAATTAATGCTGAGAGACATAAGCCTGCCTGCTGTACTGGTTACTGCCAGGGTCAGAATTCCATCACACTACAGCTTAGCTTCACCAATTACATGCATGATCAGTTCTACTGCCATATTGTACGGTACAATTCAATGCATTATATAGTATTTCGAGTCTAAACTGGCACTTCATATGTGTTTCTATATATATTTTTCGAACAACATCCATCCGGCCATATGCATGTTGTTCCGTCCTTTACCTTGACCGTGTGTATTTGGCCGTCCGGCAACGCTACTCTCCACATGTGATGTCCCACCTTCCCCTTCTTTGCCTGTAGCACCCTGTTAGGACGTCCTGTTTGGTAGGCACGTGTTCCGCTATATGTGTTCGACTTCTCTGCATAGCTAATCATCGATGCAGTGGTTCAACAACCCGACTTGTCCACATGTGTACATTTATGTGCACCGTGTCGTATGCAAACCTATATGGTTTGGACGGGTACATACCACATGCGGGATGTACACATTCTGCAGACACATTCACATGCAGCCATTTCCATATCTGTACCTGAGGTGGGTTGGTGACATGTGAGGTACGTATTTGACCGCGTGGCACTGCCTAACACAAACATCTTACCACATTTCAGGTATGCACATTGTGTGTAGGTGTATAGCTGCACACGGATGCTAGCAGGTTTGGGTGCACAGGTGTACATGGGTGGGACTTACATGCTACAATGAGGCTATTGTGTATTACATCTGAATGCATGGGTTCTGCTTCTGGATATTACACTTCAACATACGCCATCCAGTGTATGCGACAGAGACGTTGCTGGGTGTGGGATATGTTGCTATGCACATGTTTGCCTGTGTTTAAGGTATCTTGGTTCCTTCCTGTTGTTATGTCAACACAGCTACCCGGCTATGTACTCTCACTACTGCTTGTGACCATTATGGTTGGCACCTTTTCCAATGCCCATAGTGGGACATGTTTTGTGGAAACTTCGGATTTTGCAGGACAACACATACCCACGGCAAGTGGAGTTGACAGAACTTCACTTGTTTGCCATACTATACGCTTATTCTGTTAGCATTTGGGTTCCTTATTCAGTTTCTTATGCCATGTATGTGTTTCATATACAAATTATATGTTTTATGCTACTATTACATGTATATTGTGGGAATATTTTTGGCAGGGAATCTCAGGTCATTTTCCATTTTTTCGATTTTTGCAGGGACACAACTGTCCAATGAGGGACTGTCCATGGCACATTGGGACAGCTGGTAACCCTGGTGACCATGCCCATGTCGCTATTGGGGTTGCCACCTTTTCCAGTTGCCAAGGTGGGATATTTCCGGGACTCACATCTGATTTTACAGGCCGACACATACACACGGTCACTATATAGCATAGAACTTCACTTGTTTGCCTAAATAAAAGCTTATTGTTGTGGCAGTTTGGTTGCTTATTCTGTTTCTTGTGACATTTAGGTATTTCAGTTACAGAAATAACCAATTCATGCAACCATTACATTAAATACAGGATATCATTATGTCCTACAATCTTAGCACATTTGCCATTTTTAATATTTTTTCGGGACACAACTGCCCATAGAGGGACTGCCCTCGCAAAGTGGGACAGGTGGTAACCTTAGTCGCTACTCCTATGTCGGTGCGGCGCTGACATGCTGCGGTACACCTTCTCTGAGTATAACCACTGACGGTGCATTGCGGGACAAACGCGGTCTTATGCGTATCCTTTGCTCCTTGGACGGGTACACTTAAACCTTCGTGGGTTGTATTTGCTTCTCCGTTTAGTTGGGACGGGTACTATGTTGCATACTCTACGTGCGTTTCATTCTGCATGGGCCCTGGCTGCTGCCATTACTATTATGGGCGGACCGTGGCAGTCAGCACATTAGGTTGCTCACCGCATGCCGCTTAGACACGCCTCGACGCATCCTACTTGGGCTCGCCACGCACTACGCACGTGTCTGTGGTTGCGGCGCACTCTCATTAATATGCATATGGCGCTACTACGCCGGCTATTCACTGCACCGCCGGCACAGCCCTTACGCCGGCCTTGCGCCGAGCTTCATGAATCCCGGGGTCTGTCGGCATTGATTCCAGTGTATAATTTATACATTGCTGGAAGGCAAGTTATTGGTCTATAGTTTTTAGAATAGCTTACATAGTCATTCTTAAATAGGAGTATTGTTTTTCCTGTTGTTAGCCAGGCTGGTGTCTGTTCGGGGTACACATATAACTAGTTCTTACTCGTGGCTAAGTCTTCATGTAAAGATGTTAATAGTTCTAGCCAGGGGTTAGGAGCTGGATCTGGGCCTGGGGTTTTCCAATTAGAGGCTTTTCTTAACTTTGTTTCAATCTCTCTAGCCGTTACTTCATCCCATTTCATATCCTGTACATTTGAACTTCTTATTCTTTCTTTTATTTCTTCTTCTCACTCAGCATCTTTGTTATGTTCCACGGGATCTTCATAGATATTTCTCCAAAATTATCTATTTCTTCTTTTTTTGGTAGTGTTTCAATTCCGTTTGTCTTGTTTCCCAATTCTCTGTAAAACTTTTTGGGTCATCGATAAATTGCTTATTTTTGCTATTCCTTTATTTTTATCTGCATATCTTCTACGTTTTCTGCCTGTGTCAATATTTTCAGTTTATTATTTGTGAAAGTGCATGATAAATCCTGATCTGTTCTGATACAGAGCATTGTTTTTATCTGTCTTTTTGAGTATTTTTGTTGATCTGTTCCATTTTCTATACTCTTCAAACAGTGACACGTCTTGTCTTAATTGCTTTATGGTTTTCTCTATCTAATACTTTCATGATGGTATTCATTTTCTCCCCTTCCTTTCCCTTACTGCCCTGTATTTTTGTGGTAAGACTTTATCTGTCATTAATTTAGCTGCACAGTTATATAGCCTATTTACTTCTTTTATATCACATGAATCTCTATGGACAGTCCTAATTACTGTGTTCATTTGTTTTATGAAACTTCTAACTTTCTGGGTTTAACTGACTTTCTAGAGTCTATTTCTTTCATTGATCTTAATATGTCTGTCCATCTCTATTAAATTAAGCAACTCTTCTCTTATATCATTTTCTTCTAAACTGAGGGCACATTCTTTGTTCTCCATTTCCTGTGGGAATTCTACAGAAAGTTTCAGAACATCTTCCTGTGCCACATTCTCTTCAGATTCATCCTTTGTCATCTGTTGCTCTTTCATATGAGAACTCACTGCCGTATCACTCCACAACATTGACTACATTAGGGTTGCCAGTTTCCTGTCCCTTCCCTTGCTGTGCAACTCCAACTGAACTGTTGTACTGGTTTCCTGTGGAAAGCTCTACAGTATCTTCATATGGCAACTGATTAGATGTTTCCTGCTCCACTGGTTTCTCCTTAGTTTGTGGATTCATTACTCTATCCTGCTGTCGTGTAATCATGGTTAGATTTTGTACACTACATCCTTCAGTTCAGATGTAATACATAATCTCAGTTTCTGTTTCTTTAAGTCTCCATTACCAGTCCTCTTTTCTACTTTTCCTCTTTGTTTTCTTATTTTTTGTATTGTAAAATTTTCCATCTACGGATGCCTTTGCCTGTATTTCTCTTCAAATATCTTTGGTGCTGCTATTTTTGTGTTAATTAGTTTTGCTTTTTCCTTTGGATAAATACTGCACCATATTAAATCTCTGTTTCTTTCCCATGTTCATATTTCTTCTTCAGATGTTTCCTTCTTCTAGTTCGATCATCAGCTGGGGTGCCTTCTCTGCGGAGTCTACATGTCCTCCCTGTGGTCGTGTGGGTTTCTTCCGGGTGGTCTGGTTTCCTCCCACATCCCAAAGACATGCTGTAGGTGGATTGGACACTCTAAATTGACCTTAGGCATGAGTGCATGCATGTGTGTGACTTCTGCGGAAGGTTGGGCGCTGGGCTGCCAACTTGATACCGTAAAACTCCACTGCCAGTCATGAGCGGACAGGTGATCCACTGTGGCGACCCCTAACTGGGAAAAAGCTGAAAGAAGAAGAAGAAGAAGAAGAAGATGTCTCCTGCTCCTCTTGTTTCTCATTACTTTGGGGCTAGTTATTTCATCATGCTGTAATATGAACTGTGTTAGACTTTCTACACTGAATCTTTCACTTCACAAATATTCCATAACTTTGGCTTATATTTTTTTAACTTGTACTTTACTAATCTTCTGTTCTACATTCCCTATTTGTGATCTTTTTTTTTTTTTTTTTTGCATTGTGAAATTTTCCATATCTGGACACCTTTGCCTGTATTTCTCTTTGAATACCTTTGGGGCTGCTTTTTTGTATTGATTAATTTGGCTTTCTCGTTTGCAAGAATATTGCACCATTTCAGATGTCTCTTTCTTTGCCATGTCCATATTTCTGTTTTATACCTGTCAGAAATCTGTAGATTTTTTCTTTATATTTTGCACTTCCTCAGTCGCTTCTTTTTCCAAATGTCTCAAGGTTTCTTGGTCTATAAAATGTTTTTTGATAAATCTGTTGAATTAATGAACACACATTTGCATTTGAAGCTTTTGACAGTTTTTATTGTCAAGTATTTTTCTTTCCCCTAATTTCTCTCTTAATCTTTTTGTATATCTTCTGTCTGGATATACTGGACTTTTTGCATAATAGTAACAATACATGATTTCTTTCTTATCCTAAATAGTCCACTCTGTCATCTTTATGACTCTTTTTTGGCCTATCAGTTTTTATGACTTTTGTGGACTACTACTTCCTTCTACAACGGTGTAGAGGGGTATCCTCCCCATGAGCCTGAACAAGTCCCATTGTAGGAATGTTTCTGTGTGGATTCTACGCTGTCATTTTTTCTACTCCTGGCACCAGTGCACCTACCAGGATTGGGCACTTTTCTATCCTGGATCTCAGCTATCTTTTTTTAATTTTTTTACCTACTTCTGTCCATGCTGTATTCTATATAAAATACAATCTATAGATCAGTGTCTTTTTGGTGGGATTTTGTGAAAGTGAAAGCACTCACCAAGACTTGAGGAAGAATTCAATTCCTTCAATACTACTCTCCTTTGCTTGCTGGGTTATCATTTCTCCATTCAGACCGCCTATCATCTCTCCATTCGGATCCCTTATCATTTCTCCATTCTGACCCCTGGTTGATTAGTTACAACTGACATCTCTGTGGGCATTTAAGCAACCTTTTGATACCATATCTCAGTCTGGAGCAGAGTGTAATGCTCATCTAGACCAAGTCTGTCAGCCCAGCGATGTATGCACTTCCACTGACAATCCAATCTTCACCTTTCATGCCACAAGGATGTAGCTGAAGACTGAATTATGACTCCTGCTCCTTTAGCAAGATAAGGTACACAGGACTTGGAAACAGTCAGTCTGCAGCTAAGGACAGAGATCTTTCACAGGCATCTACCAAAGCATCTGTAACACCATCCTCCAGAAGGAACTGAAGAAGTGTAAAGGAAAATAAACAAGGAGCAACTATAGGAATGTTATGACTTTCCATCAGTTCAAGGGTGAGTGAAGTAAAATAGGATACGTCAAGAGAAAAGTAGACAAGGAAGTGGTCATACCATGCTCCAGTACAAGGACAGAGGTCTTCATTTTGGGTGAGAAAATAAAGTCAAATGTATGCCCTAGTTTATGGGTTACAGTGGTAATAAACTGAACAAATCCAAAAAACATTCATAATGTAAATGAATACTTCAGTGAGGGTCACTGATTCACTCTAGACCTAGATGTTGAAGTTGCCCAGGACCATGAAGCTCTGAGCACAGAGATGATGAAGAAGTCACTGAAGCCACTGAATTTTTAGACTGTACCCTCCTAAATGGGTGCACAGTACATGCAGAAAAGCAGGACATGTTTAAATGAGTTGGTGTCCCTAGTACCAACCTAAGTTAACCAAAGCTCAGAGTTAATGCAAATGGCAACTCCACCAGTGATCTTACTCCATTTAAGGCACTGAACTGCAGAGACCTCAGCTGTCTGAACCAAATCACAGCTAAAGGTTTTGTCAAGTCAGGTCTCCAAAATGCGTGCAAAGTCAACATAAGAAACAGGTCAGAGATAACCTCATGCTTGTTGTTGATGGACCTCATGCTGGAATACAGAGCCCTTAAGTGGGTTACTGAAGGACAGGTCCTAGTCACTTGCTGAGTATATTAAAATGGCACTCTGAGTACTACCTAAAGGAAGGATGGACAGAACTCTTTATAGTGCTTTACCTTAGGGTCAAGGCCTCCAGTGCACATTCACCCAGCAGTTCCTGCTTTTGCTGACCACCCCTATGAAAAGTAGAACAAGATGTAAATGAGAGCAAGGCAGAATACTGAGAGACAGAAAGCTACTCACTCCAACTACAATTTATTTTATACAAGTACCCAACATAATGAACCAAGCAACATGGGGGATAGCCAAGTTAGGCCAAGCAATATGAAATTACACAGGGTAGAGGAGTCCCTGATGAACATATATGACATAGTGATAGTGTCAGTGGAGACTAGTTAACAAAGAAAACACAGAAAAGCTATTCCAAAGAACAGAAAAAAGCAAATCTAGACTATGTAAAGCAGAGAACTCCATGAGGATTGTGTGTGAATTAAAGATACACAACTACGTAAATAAATGTAAAATAAACATGAAATAACACAACAGCAGTTTACCATCAAAATTGCGAGTGAAGGTTTGATGACCACAGGATGTCAAAATTTGGTTGGATGAATCTGTGTTGTCAAACCTTCATTTGTGTGAGTCCTTGTTCAGCGAATACACTATGCATTCCCACATACGTGGTCGACCTTATGACAAGAGATTGCAGTACAGTGCAGAGCAGGAAATTCGCCCTTTTCCCCATTATAGTACAATCTTAGAGATGGAATATGTAATATGCGGGGGATATGGTGGGTGCAGGGGGGCTTGTCCTCCTGAGTAACAGTTGCATCACATGATGTGCAGTGTCCGGCTGCAGTCTATGGATGTCGAGAAAGTTCAAATTTGTTGAAGGAAGTGTGTTTCTGACATTCTAACCTTTTAAAAACTCCATTTTGAACATATGCGTTGATATTTCAGGTAGGAATTTATTTTGAACGTTGACTATTTGATAGTAAACCCATAACAGCAATAGTTCTAAAACAGTGCAAAAAATTCAAATTAAGTTGTTTGTTTGTCTTTCGGCTTTTCCCAGTTAGGGGTCACCACAGCGGAACTCCGTTCCGCTAATGATTCGCAGTAGATTTTCACGAACGCCGAGGTGCCAGGTCGACGTCCAACCTTCAACGAAAGCACACCCTTACGCATGTCTTTTGAACGCCACCCAACCACGGAGAGGACATGCAGACTCCACACAGAAGGCACTCCCCGCACTCCAGCCAAGAATCAAATGGCAGAACCTCTTGCTGTGAGGCAACAATGCTACCGCTGCAAAAAAACTTGCAAAACACAAAATTAATGAACTAAAGTGAGTAAAACTTACAGTCTTGCAGAGCAGAGGAAATGCCACAATATTTTGAGTATGATCTTGGCAGTTCAAATGAGAAGGACAGTATCAGTTATAGGCACTATATTGCCAACAGTCCTCAAGTTAGTAGCCAAACGTTTCTACAGAAATAAAACAAATGTTAGAGAGATCTCACATTTCAGCAGTGCTTCATGAGTTCTTCAGAATGACAAGGCCGAAATGAATACAAATACTAACTCTTTAAATGCAAGTAAAGTAGGAAAATAATGATAACCTGAAACTGAATTAATGTAACATGGGTAGTTCAGTCACAGAATTTGGAAAACAAGTGAAATTCATAAATGTATTTGCAAAAATGCAATCTTCTTGCACAAAATAACAAGGAAATCCAAAACCCTGGAGATCGTCAGAAGGGCCAATAAGTGCACAATGTACTAATGAATGGCAATACCAAAAATGTCCCAGTGCGTCAAACTCCAAGAAGTACAACATAAATCTGTACTTCTTCATAGGTTCATAGGTAGGTACTAGGCTATTGGCCCTAGGGCCTATACAAGCCTAGCCAAAAAGGTACCCTGGCTTTCGCCACCCAAGAAAATTATTTTCCTTTGCCCCTGTCAAGCAGAACCACAGAAGTGATCCCTGGGGTGAATTTCCTATTACCCATCCAATCATCAAGATTTTTTCTTGAAGAGTGCTAATGAGGAGCTCTGTTTGACATAGATAGGTAGTCTGTTCCAGAGTATAGGAAGTCTCTGGGACAGGAATCTATCCCTCCAGCATGTTCTGTTTATTGTGGTGACAAGGGTTAGGTCCCTAGAGCATGTAGCTCGGAGGGATTGGGATTTCTTTAAGTGGAGCATGTCCAACAGCTCTGAGTTTGACATAGCTTTGTATGTTAGGCAGAGATTGCCTCTGAGTAGGTGATATGCGACGGAGTAAAGCTGGAGTTTTTTGAGACGGTCTGCGTAAGGCATCTGTTTGAGGCCAGTAATCCTCTTTGTGAGGTATTTTTGCAGCCTTTCCAGTTGTTGTAGATGTCTTGTGAGATACATACCAAAAGGGCATTGTACTCTATAATGGGTCTAATGAGAGATGAGTAGGGGGGAACAATGACCTCTTTTTGTATGGATGAGAAACCTTTTGTGATGAGGTGTGCCACATAGAAGGATTTCCTGACCGCTGTGGCGATGTGATTATCAAAGGAGAGACTAATGTCCACCTGTGTCCCAAGGTCTCTTATCACACTTTCAGTGTTAAGTAGACTACCGCTTATGTGGTAGTTCATGGGTACAGAGTTTTTACCAAAGGGGATGACAATGCACTTTTTGGCATTGAGCTTGAGACCATGTCTTTGACACCAGGCATCTGTCTCAGTGAGGCCCTTTTGTAGAATATCCACATCGTAAGGAGTTTCGATTATGGCTCCTAGTTTGCAATCATCTGCAAATTTAGTTAGCCAAAAACCTTCTGTGTTAGCCTTTTCTTCAGAGAAGTAGATACCAAACAGGAGAGGACCTATGACTGAACCCTGTGGTACTCCACTTGTCACTGGTCTGAAGTCCGATTTGGAGTCTGCTACTTTTACAGTGTGGGTTCTGTCATTAAGCCAGTTGGCAACCCATCTTGTGACATAGGGATTTATACCTAGTTTAGTGAGTTTATCTATAATTCAAGAGTGGGGGGTGGTGTCGAACGCCTTGGCGAGATCTAGATAGGCTGTGTGAACCACCTTACCCTCATCTATGGCTTTGGTGACTACTTCAAAGAAGTCTATCAGGTTTAGTAGACATGATCTGCCTTTTACAAATCCAAACTGTGTGGGGTCCAGAGTTTGGAGATCTCCAATGTCTTTGTTTATGAGTTCCATGATGATACATTCCATGGCCTTGCAGACGAGGCTCGTCAGGCTAATGGGGCAGTAGTTCCCGGGGTTTGTTGTGGCCCCCCTTTGTGGAGTGGGATAACTGTCATGGTGTGCCATTCAATGGGCATAAAGCCTGAGGTGAGGCTATGACTGAACATGGTACTTAGGTGGGGTGCCAGTTCATTCTGTAGTTCATGAAGAAGGCAGCCTGGGATGTTGTTAGGTCCCATGGATGCTGTGTTCTTGGTTTTGGAGAGTGAGGTTTTTACCTGTGCAGCCGTGATTACAGGAACTTTGCATTCTTCCGCTATAAACATGGGCCCTTTAGGGGGTGAGAGGGGGGTAATGTTAGCACTGAACTTATCTGCCAGGATGTTGGCAATATCAGTTGGTTCTGTATATTTAGTGTCATTGTGCTGTAACTCAGAGCAGATCTGAGTGTTGCCATTGAGATTTTTGACATAGCTATAGAATGCTTTGTGGTTGTCTTTAGAATCAGTGGCAATTTTGTTTTCATAACTAGCTTTGGAGGATTTTATGTGGGATCTCAGCTTCTTACTGAGGCTGACCAGGGAGTTCCTCCAATTGTGGGATTTTACTCTTTTTTGCAACAGTTTCTTTCTTCTGTTGTAGAGTTTGTTTATAGCAGAAGACCACCAGATTGACTTCCTTTTTTTGGAGGATAGCAT
Source organism: Protopterus annectens (assembly GCF_019279795.1). Lineage (NCBI taxonomy): Eukaryota > Metazoa > Chordata > Ceratodontiformes > Protopteridae > Protopterus > Protopterus annectens. The sequence continues at coordinate 633,733,267 of NC_056726.1, read as the reverse complement.
CTTGGTTCTGTTAGGGATAGCATGATCCATGCACTCGTGTAAGTGCTTATAAAGTGCATTTGTATGTAGGATTCAGCAGTCGTACCTCTATTGTCCATCTGTATGGGTGTCGTGAAGTTTGCCACTTGTGTCTTAAGAAGCGTGAAGTTGGCTTTGGAGAAATTTTTTACGGTTGTTTTCCTAATGGGGGGTGGGAGCGGGATGTGGATGTCTAGGGTGATTAGCTTGTGGTCGGATCTGACCAACAAGGAGCTGACCTCTGGTGTGGAACACCGGTCACCCATGTTGGTGATGACCAGGTCTAGGATATTGCTGCCCCTGGTGGGGCTGTGGATAAGTTGATCCAAGGTGTTGGAATTGATGATTTCCAGAAACCATTGAGCAAAAGAGTTGGTACATGAGTAGTTTTCCCAGTTAATGGTAGGGTAGTTGAAATCACCCATTATTAGAGTGTTGGGTTGTACCTTAATATTTTCCAGTGTATCAAGAAAAGAGGAGTGGGAATCCTGGGGCATGGTGGGGGGTCTGTAGCAAGCTACAATCTGGATTGCGGTTTTGCCCAGAGTTAGTTGAACTTGGATAATCTCGGATGCATTATGCTGAGCAACTAGCTTGGAGGTGTGGATATCCTTAATGAATATGGACATGCCTCCACCTTTAGTATTTCGGTCCGGGTTTGTTGGCCGAAAGATGTGGTATGAATTATAGCCTAGTAATGCAGGGGTGCTCTCTGGAGATTTGAACAAGGTCTCTGTCACTGCACAGATGTCAATGTTCTCCATTTTAAGGTATGCCTCAAGTGAGTGCATTTTGAGGTTTAGACTTCTAGCATTGAGTAGCATTACCCTCAGATTTTGCTTGCTTGTACCTGTATCGGTGGTGAATTTGACATTTGAACCTTGCCTAAAAAGGCACTATAGGGGTGGCAAGAGCCTTTGCCAGTATCCGGAATCCCAAGGGCGACAGGTGTGGGCCATCTCTGGCAAAGCAGCGTGGTCTGTCGATCATGTCATCCCAGGCAGACAGATACTGGATGCCCTTAGAATGACACCAGAAGCTTAGCCAATTGTTAAAGTCAATCATTTTGTCCTTGTACTGTGGTGTCATTCTGGGTGATGGCAGGATGTTACTCAGGGTTAGGGTCATACCTGACTGGGCTACAAGATCAGAGAGCTCCTCCATGTCTCTTTTCATGTAGTCCAGGGAGGTACGTCTCAGGTCATTCACACCAACATGGACAATGACAGAGTCATATTTGTACTTGTTGTGGAGTGACCTGAGTGCGTGCGTTATGTGGCGGATCCTGGCACCTGACAGGCAGCTGACAGTAACTTTTTCCTTGTTTAGCCTGGTGAGTAGAACATCAGTGTGCCTGACTATAGAGTCACCTATGACTAGAGTGTTAGGTATGTTATGCCTTATGGGCTGTAGTTGAGTGGCACACTGAGTATGTGGGCTATGTGTCATTTGGGTTGTGTTGGGGGGGGTGGAGGTTGCTTGCATTTCTGCTTTGGATGTCTCTGTTGTTTGGGCAGATTTGTACTGAGAGTTTCCGTGAATGTAGGTGTGTGTTTTGTGCTTCTGTGTGTGTGTGTTTTGGTGGTGTCGGTTTTAAGGGACTATGTGATGAGTCTGGTGTGGTGCAAGTGTTTACCTTCTCTTCTTGACTGTCTAGGCAAGTCTTTGGTGAAGAGAGCTTTGTTTCTAGTTTGGCTATTTAAGTGCATCTCTCACAGGTCATAGTGTTGGGTGGTAAGAGGAGAGGGTTGTCTGTGTACATGAGGCAATTGCTGCATTGTCCCAAGATGACCAGATTCATCAGGTAGACAGGAGAAAACACCGGGAGCTGACCTTTAGACATGCCTGAATAGGTGCTTATTTATTAAGTACTAAAAACTGTTTTCCTCTAGACAAGTGAGGAAAGTTGAGTGCTGTAGTAATTTGTAACTTATTTAGTGCTTACAATGAGTTCTGAACAAGTGCTGAGATCAAAGAAACAGATGAGTGCTAAAACTAAAAAGCTGGCTAGTTGCAAGGGAAATTTTGAAGAACAGACTTTATGGCACCAGGAATAGTTTAACCCCAGTTAAGTGGGGGCGGGGCTTAGGAGCTCACAAACAGTCCTGGACACAGCAAATCCATATCTGACCTGCCACAGGAAAGGGGGTAAGCAAGCTTAGAATTTTTTTTCCAGTAAAGTGGAAATGGAGAAAGCTGAAACAGAATTTAATTCAACGTTAAGAATCTGAGTGGGTTGGCCTTCACAAATGTTCTCTATTAGATTGAGTGAACTAATGACACTAGACTGGGAGGAGTGTCACAGATCAAATATACAGTATGGGCGGGCAACTGCAAAGCCACCAAGTATAAGAACACACAACACTAGGGAGGGTGAGTAGGAAAAATTACAGTTCCTAGCTGTAGCCACTAAATGAAAGTTTTAAACAGATCAAGGAGCAGACTTGAGAATGCTTTTAACTGTAAACAGACAAAAATGCACAGAAAAGCTCGGATAGAGCACTCACAAACAGAAAATACAACTCTCAGTATGAAGAAGCAGTTTACAGTTAAGTAATGTTAAAACAGTATAAAACAGTACATAAATGAAGTGAAACAATAAAAAAAGCTTTATAGCAGTGCAAAATATAGTAGATCAACTGTATAACACAATTATAAGTGTGCCAGAAGTGCAGTTCAGTAAAATAAGTGTAAGAAATAACTTATCCTACTCTTGGAATCTTAAGGAATTTCCACTTATGCAATGCAATCCACAGCCTGCAATACAAGCAGAACCTTTATAAGACACAGGGTCCATATAGTAGTAAGAATGGAAGAGTTGGAAGATCAGATTACTACTCAGCCCTGCTATTACCCAATCACTCATACTACAGAAGGTCAGGAGGCCTTGTTACTCTCAATAATAATGAAGACAATCAGCAGAAAATGGCTGCCAGAAACACAGGAAACTCAAACAAAACTACCAGCCTAGACAACAGGCGTCTATCAAGATTATGCCACCTGAGCAGAACACAGAAACCTTACTTTAAAAGCATAGAAAGAACACCCACAAATAGGAAATACAAGCCTCAGTATGAAAAAGCAGTTTACAATTTAGTAATTTAAATAAAAAAATGCAATTACAGTAGTGCACACTATTACAGTTCCTAGCTATAGCCACTAAATGAAAGTTTTAAACAGATCAAGGAGCAGACTCGAGAATGCTTTTAACTGTAAAAAGACAAAAATGCACAGAAAAGCTTGGATAGAGCACTCACAAACAGAAAATACAACTCTCAGTATGAAAAAGCAGTTTACAGTTAAGTAATGTTAAAACAGTATAAAACGGTACATAAATGCAGTGAAACAATAAAAAAGCATTATAACAGTGCAAAATATAGTAGATCAACTGTATAGCACAATTATAAGCGTTTCAGAAGTGCAGTTCAGAGAAATAAGTGTAAGAAATAACTCATCTTGCTCTTGGAATCTTAAGGAATTGCCACTTATGCAGTGCAATCTAGAGCAGAGAGAGAGTATAGAGAATCACAATATCCATGGGATAAGTAACAGTTCACCAGAATGGAAAAACACTGAAAATCCACAAAAAACAAGCATATTAAAAATAGGTACTTTTCCGTTATTGGGGCAACAGGTATAATGAGCAATTGTAATGTTAGCACGCAGCGGAAATGATCACACCACTGGCGCTGATGTATATATGAAATCACCCCCTTAACAAACCACACCAGTCTGGTTTCTCTTAATTGCTAATGTAAGTGCAGTAAACTAAACATGATTTGCAAGTATCCTCGCACAAAAACAAAATCCTTCCCTTCCTGCCATTTCATAATGCCTAAATGACACTTGTAAAACTGTGGCTCTGGAATTTTAACACAAGGGTGAAGTTTTCACATACACAGCATAAGACAGCAACTTCCGGATATTTGAAACTTCCTAGACTTTCAGAAAACACGAGCATGCAGTACTTACATTGTGTGTCAGTTTATTATATAAGTTACTCACAAGTATGTGACAGGCACGTTCCAGTTATAGAACTGATAGATAAGCTTAGTATTAGTCTGCTGATTAAAAGTCGTGAGGCCGTTCTTTCACCATTGTCATTAAACAGCCGAAATAAGAAACATTAAGGCAGGCAACTTCCCTTTTGCCTCTAGTCAGTTCACTTGTTGGGCTAGGTTAATCAGCGACAACAAGATAGAAAACCGCCAAATGTATCCCTGAGAGCGGAATGTGAGACTTGCGTCGCCCCTAGGCTTTGGTACTAGGATCTGCACTCTTTCTACTACAACAAAGTTATCTACTTCTTGTGTAATGCATATGGCTTAAACGTACCTCACTTCATGTCTTAAAAAGTGGGTGCTCCTCACTATTCCACATCGAAAGGGTCTCTCACGCATTAGTGTTAAGATTTTTTCTAATATCCATGGTAAATAATGCTGCATTATATTAATTAAAAGGTACATCAGCACCAGTGGTGTGATCATGTCCACCGCGTGCTAACATTGCAACTGTTGTTATTATACCTGTTGCCCTGATAATGGAAAAGTACCTAAAAATAAATAGGATTAAATCAAATTGTAGGTCCCTTGAGCAAAGGATGATCCAAAGTAATTGAAACATGTTCTCAGACACTAAAGACAGCAGAACAGTTGTCAGGTGTAGATTAGGAAACTGATGAAAATGCTAAAATGTAGTATGCATACAAGTGTACGACAAGCACGCATTGCAAATGTTACCAAAACAAAACAAACAAGCGGAGTTACTGAGGTATCTGCAAGTGTGGATTCCACAGCATAAAGTCAAAGCCAAGGTCAAGCAGAGGAAGGCAGCATTAAAGATGTAGCAGCAATAAATGATCCAGATGTGCACAGCATCAAGAAAAGACCAGAAGCTGGCAAGAAGCACTAGGTGAGCACTTAGCAAGAAAATAAAATCTAAGTTCAAACTATATGTTGATTAGATGAAGTGTATGAAGAAACATCAATGCACATCAGAGAACACAGACAGCCAACTGCTGCAGGTGAAGTAGTCAGATCTCAAGAGAAGCAAACCCAGAACCCCCAGATTATAGTGTACCATAAAAGTGTCTTAATAAGGTTAGCCATCTTGCCAAGACACTGAAGCCCTTGAACCAACACCCTGCGATAAGTACCTTGATTAAAGTAAGCGTGAAAGTAGCAAATGACCAATGCTCAACTGCTCTGAATTCTACATTGTGGACAAAGCGTCTTATACAGAAGACCCTTCTTAGTGTGATTACACTGATGTTGCTTATTGTGTTTTACAGTGGTCATGATGAATATTGACCCTGCCTATAACCCTTTGCTGTCACTATAAGAGTTGGACATGCTCGTGCTATCATTGTTCATCTATGACTGAAGCATGACACACGATAAGAAAACAAGAGTGCCATATATTTGACCTGTATGTGTCATGTGCTGTGGAATAACAAGCTCTCAGATTTTTATATGCCACTATAGCACTGACAGACCCACTTTGAAACTTTTAACCCTGTAAGACTGAGCTCTTCAAATTGTAGCACTACACAAGTTTTAGGTGCGCTCAGACATCATTTGAAAATTTCACTTGAAAGCTGAAATAACTGTAGCTGTTGCTGTCACAACATTCACACTTACTAACATATTCTTTACATACTTCTGAGACAGTAAAAGGCATTTTCCTCATCAGAGCTGTAATTAGCCACTGAATTTTGGGACTATCAGAGTAAAAGGCTTGGCACAATCAGGACATTGCTAGTTTGTCAGCAAAGCAACATTTAAATGATTGACCTTTAGTCCATTTTGAAAGAAAACATTTCCTACTTCACTTTGCATTCTAGAAAAAACACGTCCTCTCATATTTATTGCCAGCTCTCTCCACCTGTTATGCCCCACTCCCTTTTAACAAAACTAAAACAAAGTTATACTAAAAAGCTAAATTTGCAACCCATTTTCCAAGTAAAATTCATCATTGCCTATCATTCAACCAATTAAACTAGATGGAATTCGCAAACTATCAACAATTCAAACAACTTAAACTGGCCAAGGTATATTTTATTACCCAAGCAAATGTCCAGCAATGAAGAATGTGATGCTATGTTACTCCCCATCTAGATCTGTCAGGTCTAAGGGCACATGTCTTGCCCAATTCCATAGACCAAACACTAATGCATTCCTCATACATATCCACATGTTGGAATGCTCTCTCCCACAAGACCTAAGACAAACCATAAATCCAAAATACTTCAAAACAAACCTTAGGACCCACCTCTTGGATTCCAAACTATACTCCTAACTCTCTTCTTCTGACTAAATGTTGTTATAACTCTATCCACCTGTCTTCTGTCTGCAGTGACCTTTTGGTCTATTTATATAATCCTAGCTTCTGGGTTGTCATCTTTTGACCCAGTAGTTTATCACTGCTACAATAAAAATTAAATCCAACTTTGTGGAATACAATGATTTCCAGGATACATCTCTTCTTCTTTTCCCCTTTTTATACACTATTTTTATATTTTGTATGTTATACTTAATATGTGATGTTTTGCCTGGTATTGCATTGTATTGTACTGTATGACATCATGTAAGACTTATTAACTGTACAATTTTTCTGCCTGGGCCTCTGCTGAAAAGGAACCTGTCATGACCCAGTCAGACTTTCTGGGTAAAAAAATGCTATAAATAATTAATAAGTAAATAAATAAATAAACTTCCATGATGATGAGTACTTTCAAATCCAATTTACCTAGACTAATAAACAGAGTAAGTGTCTATCAACATTTTTATAACTCACTCTTGAGGTGTAGCGATATTAAAGGAAGTTATACTAGTCATGCGTGACATGAAGCTTGGGGGATGTAGAGATTTTGTATTAAACATAAAAACATTTCCTCCGATGCCCATTCATTTAAATAGTCATTCAGTGTTTTCATTGTTATGAAACTGTGCCTTAGTCTTCCTAGCAGAGGCAGTGTCACATCATAGGTCATAGGTCATACTTGCACCACATCTGACACAGTCGTATGTTCGTTGGTGGGTAGTTTTTAAGCAATGCTTTGTTTGTAACTAAACAGACCTTTGTACTGTCAAGAACCTAAACTATTATATGCATAAATCTTTACCCTTTGTAAATGCAGTGGTATTTAGTCTATTAGAAATGTTTGATTTGGTTGCTAGTTTGTTATTCTTCAAGTATCTCCATTGCTGCAACTTATCTGTCTGCACTCATCTATGGTTCAAACTTTATTTTCCTAGCGGGAACACCAGGTTAAATACTGCAATACTCTGTCCTCTCCCTTTCTTGTCCTATTAAACATGTCCATAGTCCTGTCATAGGGACTGTTCTCCAGCTTTAGCTGCAATTATACGTCTGTCAGTCCTAAAGGTCTGTCTTCTTCTTATTGTCCTGTATGTAATATTAGTTCCTCCTGGCCTCAGTTTAAGGTTCATTCAGCTATCATCTGGTAAGAAACACTTCTATCTCATTCTGAACTGTTTTAATTGGCTGCCATTCTAGGACAAGTCAACAGCATTTTTCTGTATGTTCATGCTTACATTGTATGTTGAGAACTCATGCACTTCTGGCATGTACCCTTACAATTATTATACAGTACATGTTTAGCTTCTTACATTATCCACTCATCTTCAAGGCACATTCTTATCCTTTCTATTAACTAACATCAGCTAGACAGCCATCTCACCTGGTTTTCTAACCTGGTCTTCATCCATTTAAAGGCACAGGCAGCCTACCCACCTTTGCCTCTGCACTACATAATCACTTCAAGAAAGCATTACCCTTGTTCCTTGTTTTTATTCTTAATTTTCTTCCTGAATTATTCATTGTGTACTCACATAATTTTAATCCGCAGAGCTGGTCAACAGCAATAAGAAATTCTGATAGGCAAGTATCTGTCTTTACATAAGTGTGTATTATCTTTTGTTTTTTCTTATGGCACTCTGTATCAATACTGTTTGAGCCCAAGTGCTTTGCTTTTAGTGTGACCTTGTTCTGTTTTTAGTGTGACCCTCAATACTACATATGCAATAGTGCTTATGTTTACTGTTTTTAGAAGTAACTCTCCCTCTTTATGTATATGTGTGTGTGCGTGTGTATGTATATATATATATATATATATATATATATATATATATATATATATATATATATATATATATATATACTGTGCTTTGCCTGAAAGTTAACTGTGAAAGTTCTGAGTACCTTTTTAGTTAACAAATCAGATAAATACATTCATTAATAAATAAGAATGAATCCCCTGAAACCATTTTTCACGTCTGACCTACATATACATCAAAATTGAAACTTGAATAATTAAAAACTAATCCAGCCTTAAGTTTAATCTTGTTCTCCTCTCGCACTCTTTCTCTAGTACTTATGATAAATTGTTAAAAATCTTAATTTCACGCTTGCTTTGTATCCTGTTCCTTTCAGCTTAATATGTGTTGATGTGCTTACTGAATAACATTCTGCCTCAGAGAAAAAAAGTACTGTGGCACTGAATGTGCATTATACTGTTCTCTCAGTACCTAGCATGCACTGCATAGCAGTGGGTTAGTGTGCTGTTTGAAAGTACAGCTTTGGAGCATCTGCACCCCTCTAGTGCTAATCTATAAAATGCTTGCCTAGGCTGTTAAAAAGAAGAGACAGCAATAGATCTGCTGACATTACTTTCTTGAAAATGCTGCTTTTGCATGCATTGCTTTCCATTCAGCCCTGTGGGGACACTTCTGCTGAAATGTGCTGTTAAGTGCTGGTTATCTGCTGAATGAACCTATATGTACTGAATTTGTGGGGGAGGAAGAGAAAGAAAAGTGAAAAAGCAGGCTTTTTCACAATAATTGGAAATATTTAGTACCAACAGCAATAGGAAACAATGCACTTGGAGCTTATAAAGCAAATGCTAGAATGCTGATAAAGCTGTCTAAGGAAACAGCAGCAAATCCCTTCAATGTAATGCACTAGATGTCTGTACAGTACTTAAAATGTACACATAAACTGCAGAGATATGATAGTGCTTGAACATAAAATATTGGACTATGTTCTTTAATGCTGTCCCAGTCAAGCCATTTTGTTGGAATATAGCATCCTGCAACTTAAATCAAAAAGCATCAACTGTTAAATACATTTCAGTGAGATGAAGGTGAAAAGTGAGATGTGCAAAAGGAAAATATAAAATTATTTGACTAAATGTTACATTTTCTAACCTGCAGCTAAAATACACAAAAATATCTGAAGCTTTCATCTCTGGTGGAGTTTGTTTCAAGACATGCACGCTTGCAATGCTTTATGCTTCATTTGAAGTAATTAAATCAAAGCTGCTTATGATGTACAGTTCAGATAATAATCTTTCAAATTATGTCATATTTTTAAAGAAAATGCCTGCTTTTTATAGAAGGCAGGCAAATTGCTAATGTGGTGAAGTATCAGTCTTTTCACATAAATTTCATATAATCAGTTTAAGCTGACATTTGCCTTTGTGAATTGCCTTCTATGCACTGACCAACTGCTGTGTGCTCAGTAATCATTTCTCAGAGCTTGCTAAGTGATGATTGCAATTAAAAATCAGATTTGGAAAGTAGGATATCCAACTCCATGTGTGAGTTTAGCATGATTACCTTTTATGTTTACCTATTGTATATGTTTTTGTGAATAGGCTGGATGGAGCAGTATCATGGACGTAAGGCTGGGTGATTATTCAGGGTGCATCTGTTACTTAGACTAACCCTACACTATTACTGTCCCTCAAAGTGCTCATACTGTTTGCCCGAGTTTGTCATGGATACTTAATGTCTCCTGTTTTAACACATGCATTTATTGTAACAAAAGATATGACTTATCAGTGTTATAGCAAAGGGAGGAGGGAAGGTTCCCTTTTGCCATTTTTCATATAACTGTTACTGATTTTAAGTTTCTCTGCCAGATTACTAGATCTGTCTTATAGTGTTTTGAAAATAATGCCTTACTTTGGATTTGCAGATGAAAGAAGAAAGGTAACTACTTGCTTTTAAAAAAAAAAGTATTTGCCTTTTCACCAAGTAATTGTAATATTAGAGGAGATTATATTAAGTAGCAATGGGTATAGGGTCAAGCCTTCATATGAGTGCATGGAGACCTTACCCCTTGAATAAAACACTAATTTCAGACAAATATCTACAGAGACTTTTAATATTAATTTTGTGCATAGTGGGTGGAATATTCAACATTTTGCGGAGAGCCTTACAAGCATACATAGTGATACATTACACTTCAGTGCAAGCCTTGTACAAAGGTACATAGTGATACATTACACTTCAGTGCAAGCCTTACACAAGGATACATAGTGATACATTACACTTCAGTGCAAGCCTTGCAAAAGGATACATAGTGATACATTACACTTCAGTGCAAGCCTCTCATCGTTAAGAGGTATTAAGAATAATGTAGGGAGACATGAAATATCCAACTGACTCATTTGGCACTCACAAGCAGCTAACCACATTTCAGCATAGCTAAATGAGCAGCACCATAACTATGAAAGTAGTAACATAGGTGCAGTAAAAGCCATACTCCAAAGGACATTAACTCAGCCATAGAGTGGCCATGCACCATATCGCATGACCTTCTGAGATAGAAAATGCAAACTAACAGACCATGACAGCTGATATATAAAGCACTGCATGCATTACTGAATTCACTCTTGCTATCACATCTCCTGTCAGGACAGTACACAATGTCATAGATGTTTACACATATGTGATCACCTACCATATGAACCAACTCTGTCCTGATTGTTGACTGAACATATTTAAAACACCTCAGCACTTGTTAGTGGAACTGTTCTTCAGAGACAAGAGACAGTGGAAAGCTTGGCATAAGCAAATCTATCCCGACTGTTGACTGAAAATATTTAAAACATGAAAGCACTTGTTAGCGGAACTAAAGACAGCTAACCACAAGCCTCTCATGCCTCCTGTGGTAATACAATTGCTGTCAAATTCTACTCATGTGGAAAGAAAAACCGCACATCAGAGAACTGTGACAACTGTAAGGAAAAATGCTACAACAGGTACATATCATATACATATGTGCCCAGAGCTGGTTAACAGGCAGCAAATAAGGTTGTGTTCTCTGTACATATATTACCATACATAAGCAGAAAATAGCACAGTCACAGACAGGGACACATTAAGTAATGTGCATGCACCATGAGATAGTGCAGTGTACCCTACCCCAAAACTGTCCCAGCAGAAACCATATTGCATGAAGTGTCATCACTTCCACCTGACAAACATCTAGACTTAAACTAGACTTAGACACACATTTCCTAAGGTTACTTTCAGGAATATGTGCCAACAGAAAAATAAAACTGGCCCAAATGCTTAACAGGACACCAGAAAGAAAAGACAATAAAAAAATGCAATGCTATGCACTTATTATACCATCTGGGGAGATGTTGCCTAAGCTCCACTTCCCACATGCGTAGATCAACAGGGGTCCTGTGCTGCAGGTCATCAAAATGATGTCTGCACTGTTCTATTAAGTCCTGGTGATTCCCAAAACTGAGGACACCTCCTTAGTCAAGGCATTATCATAGGGGTCTAGTAGGTGCTCCCTGTGATGGCCATAAAAGTGGTAAAGATATTGCTTTGCTGCAAGGCATGTGGGTGTTCCCCAGTGAGCACTAGCAAAAACTGCCATTCACCCAGATCATCTCTAAAAATGGTGCCACTTTCAAAAGGAGCAGAATGATTGCTTGTGAATCACATTTACAACATGATTTCTCAGTCACAGGCAACATGACACAGAGCTATGCAGTAGCACAGTGCATGTACTTGCACAGGTGTAAAGCATGAACCTGCAGCCATGAGATGTTAGGAATAAGCACAGGCAAGTTGCAGATGTAAAATAAAGTAGTTCATAGATGTTTATGGCACCTGACCTAATTTGTCAGTATAACATGCAAACATGTATAAACTTGTGAAGATTTGCTGGCTGCTCCAGCATTTTGTATACTAAGTCTTCCAACCTTTAGAATCTATTTTAGCTATCTCTTCAACAGTATTGAGAGGCATATGCAGCTCCAAGATCTACAGATAGCTCTAAGTAGATACTCTGAACAGTGAAAGCGTATGATAATCTGTTATCTTCCATCCTAAGGATGTCTACCTTTACACTGGAAGTGACCTTAGCTAAGGTTAGTACTGTAAACATGGATACCTCACATATTGCCAATTTGTAGAGTGTACTTGCACCAAAGTAACCAACAATATTAGCAGAACCTGTCATTGTTTATTCCCATCACTATTAATTGTTGCTAGAACTTGTCTAATCTATATCTTGGCCTTTGTCGGTGCATACGGCATTCTTATGTCTATACACAGTTATGTTCCCACTGCTGTATGGTAGGACTGTATTTGTGATATCACCCAAGGTGTCCTCTCATGTCAGCAACATGAATGATTGCCAGATTCTATGCATATCTACCTGTTGGTCTTAGTAAATGGCACTAACCTATGGTGAGTGCACATGTACCAATATATGGCATACACACCTGCTGTAAATACCACATATCTGTCCCTATATATAGCACATGGCTAGGTTATCCTTAGTCTGATGTTGTCATCCTATTACTCCAGTGGTATATAATCTATAATGCTGTGTCATGTGTTTATATGTATCTGCATGTTCTAGGGATGTTGAGGACAGCAGAGACTGGATCTTTTCAAACCTGCAGAAAATTCTGTCTTGCTACAGGCACTTAGTTCACATAGGCAGTGCCTGTTGGGCCTACGTACCTCTCACCAGTCCAAGATTTTGTGAAATACCCCTTCACTGCATTTGAAGTTGACATGCCCAACATTCTTCAGCTTTGCACGGGGTGCTTGACACCATCTGAAGTCACAAATGGCACCCTGACATGTGGGTGGCATTCTGTATCAATCAACAGATGTGCCTCAGTATCAGGGCATAATCTACTGACGATCAGGCCAGCATGGAGATGATTCCTGTAGTGAGTGGCATCCATGAACTCAGTTCTCATCGGACTTATGAGGTCTATGAAGGGACACACTGTTTCCATCTCCATTTCATGCAGAGGATTTCAAGTGTCATCATTACTGCCCATGTTGGTAGTGCTACTGAGCTTATGCCAGGTGTAAGGGGGCATCACATGTTACACATTTCCTACCTGCCTCCCCTCATTGTGTGCAGCCTCTAGTGGAAATACACCTCATGAGCAGACCTCATCCAAGTCATGGTCCTACAGTCACACACCATCCCTTTAATGGGGGGCCCCATGTCCTAGTACAAAAAACAATACAGTGATTAGAGACTCTTATTACATAATAACATCCTCCATGTCATCAAAGGAGGAAATTGTCTATGACACTGATTACTCATGACCTTGCCATTATGTCTTCATTAGGGCTCAAACTGTATACCTTAACATTAGACACTTGCCAACTAAATGGTCTTGGATTATGCAGAAAGAGGTGATATAGCTAAGATGTGCACTATATACATGTGAATCATTTGAGGTGCCTGGGTGCTGTATTGAATCACTAGTTAGGATCGCAGACATGTCACAAACTTCTTCACAGTTCATGGATTGGCACCTCTTCCTGTTAATTTAATGCATATAAACACACATACAAACACAAAATAATGTGACCATCTATACAACCTCTTTCTTGACTCTCTACACCTCAGATGTCTTAGTGTAATCACATTACATACAGTGCAAGGCAATACATCCCCCAGCCTACGTAGCTCTCAACAGTCCAAGATTTTGTGAAATACCCCTGATTTTTACCTCATACTTTTTGTCATGTCTCTTAAAAATGTTTGATTTTCTAGCAAATCTCAGATGACTACAGTTAGACAATAAACCCAGCCATTATAATTTCATATGTCTAAACAATCAAACGCAGTCTGTAAAATGGAGTGACTCCCACTTAGTTCTTTCCAATCAGTACAGGAGTCCCACATGGCTCTGTACTTAGGTGGATACTTTTCAATATCTTCATTAAAGACATGCAAAAGGAATCCAAACTTGCCACCATAATACAATATGCTGATGACTAAACCTTAGTTTGCTCAGCCCCAAATCTTCCTACCTTATAAATGTACAGGGTGTTTTCACCTCTGAAGAAAACTGGCTAAATAAATCTCATTTGCCCTTAAACCCCAGTAAAACTAAACTAATCCTATTCCTTCCTAAAAAAGTAAATCAAAACAACACTGACCTTGATATTATCTCCTCAAACAACACAAAAATTGAAAATGTCACCAACACAAAATTACTAGGAGTTATTATTGCTAACAAGTTCATATTTGATCTGCACGTTGACACTGATTTCAAAAAGACACACTGCAAACTAGGCTGTCTTTATAGAGCAAATCACCTGCTACGTGGCTATACTAAAAAAAAATAGTCTCCACATCCCTTCTCTCCTACCGTCCTATATGCCTCATTAATATTCAAAAATGTCATTCTTCATGCAAACACAAACTATAAAGTACCTACAACAAAATTAGCAAACTCACCTGCAGCCTTTCAAACTGCTCCCATCACTGCATGGTGCTCAGTACTGTTAGATGTAAAGGATTCTTACAGGAGTTCCTGCAGTTTGTTCAGATTTGGGGCAGAACAGATGAGTGTTGAATCATCGGCTGATTGAATGGCAGGTTAAGCAGTGATGTGTAGCTCATTTATAAAACATTTATAAGGATATTAAACAACAGTGGCCCACCTATGGGTCCTTGTATTACATACAGTATCTGGTAGAAAGGAAGAATATTCAGTTTGTCATTTAACTGCTTGAAATCTACCAGTCAAGTAGCTATTAAACCAGGAAAGGGAGGTGAGTGAGAGCTGAAGGGAACAGAGTTTTTGTAGCATTACATGGTGACTGATAGGGCCAAATGCTTTTGATAAATCAAAAAATAAAGCCTTGACTAGGTTGCCTGCATTGCTGCTTTTGCTGATAGTATCGATGAAATGTAGTAGTGATACTGTGATTGGCCCAAAAGACGTGGAATTAAAGTGAAAAGATTTTTGCAATTAGGTAGTTAAGTAATAGCATATGTACATATTTCAGAAGAATTTTGGATATACAGAGTAGTACAGCCATGAGTCTGTAATTAGGGTTGCCAGGCAGCTTTCTTTGTGGCTAAAACAGGCTAAGGTCATGCCCCTCATATCACCCATAACTCCACCGATTCCCACCCCCTCTCCCATCCTCACGCCACCCATTTTGTGACATCACCGTGACATCATGGGAACGCCCGCTTTTTCTGTTCCGGATGCCTGCTTTCAGCCAATTTACTATACTTTTCTGTAAAAAAGCATAGTAAATCAGCAAACACTGATATTCTGTTTCCTTTTGTGAAACAGAATACTGGAGTTTGTACAGTGTTTTCGTGACTACCAAAGAACTGATTTGATTTGTGGATAGTCCAGAAAAAAAAATGGATAGATGGCAACAGGGATGATTTCCAAGTTCCCATCTATTGGTCAAAGTTATGTTTAAATATGGCTAGGGATGGACTCTGCTTCACATGGATGGGAAACTTGTTCCAGTGCATGGGGACCTTCTGAGACACATTTGTGTCTCATCAACATGGCCTATTTATGTCACAAGCAAAATTTAAACCCTTGGATCTAATGGTTCTTTTACTGTTCATTTTGTGTATGTCCAAAAGGTCCATCAGTGGTGGATCCAAGGATGCCTTGTACGCCAGACATAGATCATCTCTCAGTAACCTGTAGGAGACCCAGCATAGTGATAGGGCTTTAAGGTGATCTGTATAAGACAATGTGTTTAGACACTGGATTCTTCTAGTAAGGAAGCTTTAAATAGAGAGGGCGAACGGACCACATCAAACACAGTTTTCCAGAGGCAAACCGGACTTCAGAACTACAACTGCTAAGCAAAACCTAGCAGTTACTAAACAACAAGTAGCTGTATTAGCAACAAAAGTGGCAGATTGAGGTTCTTCTCAAGAAATGCAACTTCAGCTATTTATTCTTTGCAAGGAGCAGAGCATAGGGTTGCATGACTTTTTTGCATAAGCTGTTCAGTTTTAACTGCATTTAACTTATGCACTGAGTTACTGCTTTTCACAAAATTTTATTCAATGGCTGTAATCGTATATTCTTCCCTATGTTTTACTTGCCTATTTATTTTTTGAGGTTGCTTTGCTTCTCACTTTAAAGTCCTATGTAGCAAACAATTTCAAATAAAAAGTGGTAATGCATGTATAGTAAACAAAAGCACCATTTTAGATTATCCAGAAAGCAGAAAGGTGAGTGAAGCATCAAATATTAAAAATGATAAATACAACAAAGTCAAATATGTGTACCTGTAGGTCCTGCAAAATACTGTAACATTTCCTGTTGCAAGTTAAATACTGTATTTGGGTCATCTGATTTGACACTTCAAAAAATTACCAAAAATGGAACAGCAATTCAATTATCATGGTGGCAAAAGTGCAGTATATGTTTTTATTTTATTAATTCTCTTACTTTCTTTCATAGTATTTCCCTTAAAGCTATGTGTGCTGATTAAATTGCAAATTTGGAAAAGCTGCAAAATAAACTGTAGTGAGCGCAGCGATATCCTGAAATGTCAATCAGGTCATCAGGAAAATGCCCACGTCACTCTAAATGCAATCAAGGTTAAACATCAAACATCAGCCTTTGAGAACCAGCTGTGGTTGATCTTTTTTTTTTCACATTTCAACAGCTGAAAAGAAAGAAGGCTAACTTTCACAAGTAAGCACATAAGATAATACTCCCACTCCCTGGTGAACACTCCAACCATAGTGTGTATAGCATAAATCATTATTTGAAACCATTAGTCCTTAAAAATTGCAAATATCAACACAGTACAAGCAACTACAGGACGGGAAACTTGAAAGTTGCTATTTAAAATCTAACTGCAATGCTTAATAGCGAAGACCACTTACTTTATATATCTTCGGGATTTGGACAAAAAGTGAATGAAAGTAAAAGTGCTAATGTCAATCAATACATGTCAGTGTTACCTTTAATGTCAATCAATGCATGTCAGTGTTACCTTTAATGTCAATCAATACATATTAGTGTTACCTTAGTATCCACATCTGTCAGCAAATCTCTTCTAAACTTGTTAAACAATCCCGGCTCTTCAAATGGTTCACTATCATGGCGACCAATGTAGGGTCTCCGGCTCCGGATGGTAATCCAGCCATTGCTGTCTCTTTCTTACAATGCAACAAATGTACATAAGAAGGTTCAAAACGACACCAGCCGACCAGTGACCATAACATCCTACAGTGTTTAGTTACAGTACTGCAATGTGAGCCCTAACCGGAAACTTAAGATGGGGGACTGAATTAGGAACGGGCGAGAACAAGAAGTTTAGAGTAAAGAAATGCTGCTGAATTCCTTAATGTTACATAGAAGTATAGCATGCCCCCTACTGCTCTAATCCAGCATCGGTGATATGATTCTGCATACAAAGCGATCTTAGTCACAAAATACAGAGATATAGTTATACTGGTATAGAAATAACTTTTATAGCACAGTCCTTAAGGTTTTATTTGCTGAAAGGGTAAGTAAAACAACAGAGGATTTTTCTTCAGGGTGTATTTTCTGAGTATTAAGAAGTCATTGTCTTCCAGTATTGACTGATAGTAGTGATTTCCAGGTCTATATTAGATCATCGAAATGGCTGAATTTTGAATGATCTAATATCAAACCCAATATCTCAAACGCTGAAAACAGCGAAGCTGCACAAAACTGAATTCTTTCCTAGGGAAAGAATTCGGTTGGCCGTTGTTGTAGCTTCGCTGTTTTCAACAATGCAGTGGAAAGTTACGGGATGGGTTAAGGTAAATGTGTGATTGTGTGGACGTTCGGGTTAGGGCGCGGGTTGGGTGAGTTAGGGTTAGGGCGCGGGTGAGGTGAGTGTGCTATAGTGACAGAATTTGGGGTTAGGGGTGGGTTAAGTGATTTATGGTTAGAGCACCAGTGAGGTGAGTGTGCAATAGTGACAGACCTTAGGATTAGGGTCTGGGTTAAGGTAAGTGGATAGATAGTAGTGTATGTGCAGTGTAGTGTAGGGTTAGATTTAGCTTTTAAGTGTATGTGTGTGGATTGCTGCTTTTTCGTGTGCTTGTGGTGTGTGTGTGTTTCTCCGAACAGCAAATTTTTTCCTTGGGAAAAAATTAATTGTTTTGAGGTTTCAATATTGTTAGGGTTCAGGTTTTGCAGTTTGACGTTATGGCATTCGATAATGAGCCGTTTCGATGATCTAATATAGACCCGTGATTTCCATACATTTGAAAATCAATGAGGCTATTATAGAACAATCTTCCATTGCCTAAAAGTGTAACTCTGAGGAAAACGTCCGTGGAGATTAGTACTCTACTTGACTCATCAGGCTATATAGCCAAAAAGCACACTGGGACTGCAGGCAATAAGGAGGGGGGGGAGACAGAGAGTAAAGATGGTGCGGGAGAATCGCTTGAGAGACCATGGCAGTGGCACAAAACCCAGACTTTACATGTCCAGTTTTGAATGAAATTTGTAGGAAAACCGGACAGTCCGGTCAAAAAACGGACAGCTGGCAACCCTAGTCAGCAGTTAAGGGGTTAGTTGTTAGTTTGAGAAGATAATTGTTATGGTAAAAGTAGGGACTGGTTTAAGGAAGAAGTTGTATGAGTGGGGGTTTGACTGTTGAAGAGTCTTTGTGTTACTTCCATGATTAACCTTAATTAATGAGGTGCTTGGTTGCATGACTGTTGAATTTATTTGCAGTATTTGTTGGCGAGTATTGAGGTGAGGGGTTAGCTTGTGGGTTTGGCCTGGTTTTAGCAGGTGTCAAACAGTTGCCCAGAATTTTTATGGATTATTTTGATGACTTTATTCATAGGTTCTAACTAAGCTTACAGCCAATAGAGACCATAAAAAAGCTCAGACCCATAACCCAGTACAGGTGGGAAACTAGCAGTACTCCCCATGAAGTAGACTTTCTTCAGATATTCCTGGTTAAAACTTGTGATCACCCATCTCGTCACCCAGACTGGTTTTACAGGTTGTTAGGGAAGTACTCTCCTTGATAGGTAAGGGCAGCATATTCTAGAAATGGTGCATATATTGAGTTAAGTACCTGTCATGCCATCTGGTCTTGTTGATGTGATAGTGTAGGTTTAGATGTCTAGAATGAGTTTTTGCTTTACCACTTGTTCTATTTAGGCGAAAGTTCAAAGAGTGGGTCTTTCATAGTACAGAAAGCTAAGCAGAGGCCACCCCTAAGGAGCTTGTATGACACTGAGTGACAGAGCTTTTAGTCTGTCAGAGTAACTAAGGGTAGTGAAGCCTGATGTCTTTTTGTGAGGAAATGTTGTAGTCTCTTAAGTAGGTTTAGGTGCTTGGTGAGGTACATGCCAAAGCATGCACTGTATTCAATGATGGGTCTAACAGTGGATAAATTGTTTGGGTCTTGAGGAGATGCCACAAAGGATAAGCTGTACAAGGTAGAAGGATTCTCTAAGTGCCACAGAAATATTGTCAAATGAGAGTCGGTTATCAATATATGTATCCAAGTCCATGATAACTGTATCAGATTTAAGTGGAATGTTAACTATATAGTACACAGCAGTGATGGTAGATTTACGAAAGGAACCCATGCTGCAATTATTCATGTAAAGGGTAAGCCCACAATTAATATGCCAACCATTTTGGTCCACTCCTTGCTGGGGAACTTGAGTATCAGAATTGGGTTTGATAACCTTCTCATTTGCTGTCATCAGCATGTTGTAGGTTACAGAAGGAATGTGGGGGGGTCAAGATTTGTATTAAGTTTAGTAGTGTTTCCTAGGTGCCTAAAAAGTGGAAAACTTTCCTGAGTTTTAAGAGTATGCTATGCTTTCAATGCGTTATCTATTTTTTTTCTTTTTTGTTTTTTTTTTGTTTTTTGACATTGCTAAGTGATATAATTTTGCTTGATTCTTTCGCTTCTTGGGGGACCAAGTTCATTTAATATATTGAGAAAGGCCTTGGAGAATTCTAAGCTCACTTCATTCAATGGCAGTATTTTTCATGTTTTCCAGTTATAGTGTTTTAGTGTAGACATAAATATATTTGCATTGAAATTTAAAAGACTGTATATTAGGTTGTACTAATATTGTTCAGGAATACATTGGGAGCCTATTAGCAAAAGTGGGGAGGTGGTTGCTTAGAGTATCAGGTTCATAGTTTCATAGGTGTGTACTAGGCTAATGGCCCTGGAGCCTTTACAAGCCTAGCCCATAGGATTACCCTGGCATCGTGCTACCCAACCTTAGTTCCTAGTGTCTCTGTCGAGTAGAGCCATTGGAGTGATCCCCGGGGTGAATTTGCTATTTCCCATCCACTCATCAAGCTTTTTCTTGAAGAGGGACAGTGAGGGGCTCTGCTTAACATGTATGGGAAGTCTATTCCATAGCATGGGCAGTCTCTGGGTTATGAACCTGTCCCTCCAGCATGTCTTGTTGATTGTGGTAATGAGGTTGAGGTCTCTGGAGCATGTGGTGCGGAGGGATTGGGATGTCTTTAGATGTAGCATTTCTAACAGAGCTGGGTCAGACATTGTAAGTCAAGCAGAGATTGTCTCTAAGTAGGCGATATGAGACAGAGATTAGTTGCAGTTTTTTGGGTCTGTCCATATAGGACAAGTGCTTAAGGCCTAGGATCCTCTTTGTGAGGTACTTTTGTGGCCTCTCCAGCTGTTGCAGGTGCCTAGTGAGGTACATGCCAAATGGGGCATTGTACTCGATGATTGGCCTAATGAGGGAAGAGAAGAGGGAGACAATGACCTCTTTCTTCCTGGGATACAAAACCCTTAGTAATGAGATGTGCCACATAGAAGGACTTTCTGACCACAGTGGCAATGTGGTGGTCAAAAGAGAGGTTGCTGTCAACCTGTGTTCCCAGATCTCATATAACGCCTTCTGTGTTCAGTGGACTACCATCAATGTGGTAATTCAAGGGAACTGGGTTTTTCCCAAGGGGGATGATGGCACTGAGCTTAAGGCCATGGTTCTGACACCAGTAATTGGTGTCATTGAGGCCTTTCTGTAGGATGTCAACATCACTTGGGGAGTTAATAATAGATCCCAACTTGCAATCGTCTGTGAATTTTGTCAGCCAGAGTCCCTTCATGTTGGCCTGTACTTCAGAAAAGTAGATACCAAACGGGAGAGGACCCAGGACCAAACCCTGTGGGACTCCACTCATGACTGGTCGGCAGTCTGACTTGGAGTCAGCTACTTTCACACTGTGGATTCTATCTGTGAGCCACTTTGCAACCCACCTAGTGATATAGGAGTTGATGCCTAGCTTAGTGAGTTTTTCTATGATTCCTGAGTGGGGAATGGTATCAAAAGCCTTAGCCAGATCAAGGTAGGCTGTATGAAGCACCTTGCCTTCATCCACAGCTTTGATGATTGACTCAAAGAAGTCAACCAAGTTGAGCAGGCATGATCTGCCCTTCACAAAACCAAACTGTGTAGGATCCAGAGTTTGGAGATTCCCTATATCCCTGTTTATTAGGTCCATAACATTGGAATTAACACATTCCAGAAAGCATTGGGCAAGTGGTACATGAGTAGTTTTCCCGGTTAATGAAGGGGTAGTTGAAGTCACCCAGTACGAGAGTGCTAGGTTGGACCCTAATATTATCCAGGGTGCTTAAGTGTGAGTCTTGGGACATGATTGGGGACTTATAGCAGGCTACGACCTGAATCACTGTCTTACCCAATGTTAGCTGCACCTGAAGTATCTCAGATGCATTATGTTGGGCTACCAGTCTGGAGGTGTGTGCATTCTTTATGAATATGGAAACACCACTGCCTTTGGAGTTTCGGTTCAAGTTCCTGGGCCGAAAGGTGTAGAATGAGTTATAGCCCGGTAGTGCAGGGGTGCTTTCTGCTGCCTTGAACCAGGTCTCTGTTATAGCACAAATGTTGATGTTCTCCATTTTAAGGAGTGCTTCGAGTGAGTGCATTTTGAGATTTAGACGTCTAGTGTTGAGCACCATAACTCTCAGACTGCATTTGTTTGTAGCTGTTATGGTGGTAATTTGGTCTTTGGAACACCGCCTAAAAAAGGCACTATAGTGGTGGCAAGAGCCTTGGCCAGTATCCGGAAGCCGAAGGGTGACAGATGCAAGCCATCTCTGGCAAAGCATCGAGGTCTGTCAATCATGTTATCCCAGGCAGACAGATACTGGATCCCCTTAGAATGACACCAGAAACTTATCCAATTGTTGAAATCAGTCATTTTCTGCTTTAACTGTAGGTAATGTGCCTTGATGGGGGGGGGGGTCTTAGATATAATTTGAGACCAGTTAGGGGTTTAATGTGGGATGTTAGTGGATGCCTAGTATAATATGTCTTCTGCAATGGAGATATTGTATTTTGGGGGGATGTATGAGGCAATGATAGATAGACCTTTATGTAGGTTTAGTTTGAGAAAAGAATAAGAAGTTCTGTATTACCGAACTGAATTTGGTTTTGTTGGAAGAGAGAGAACCGAAGGTAGTTAACATGCATGATAGCTACACCTCCTGCTTTTTAATCTACTCTACAGATACTAAATTCTGATGGAACAATTTCAGTATCACTGATGTGAGGTTTTAACCAGGTTTCTGGGGTTACAAGCATGACAGTGGTGTTGTGTGCTATGAATGCACATAAATCTGTTACTTTGTTATAGATAATTATGGCGTTAATGTTAATGGACTTTAATGTTCATGTGATCTGAGCTGTTGGTCGATAATAATGGGGTATTATTGTTCAATGGATTATTTGTAGGGTTTGCTATCTGTACTGGGCCTGGGTTAGTGAGAATATTGCCACTGAGAAGTAGGGGTGACAAGAAGTGCTAGGAAGGAGATACCCATTTTTTTTATAGTAAGACCATGGTCTAGATGTTTTGTTTTATATATGCATGTTGGAAGAATTTGGTCAGGTAGTGTGGAAAAGGTTATGGTCTATATGTCGGGAAATGTCTTAAGGTTTTTTTGTCAGTACAAGAGGCCTGGGAATAGAAGTTTGTTATATAATTAGTGTACAAGGATATGAGGTAGGTTGTAGGTGACTCAGTATAGAGAGAGAAATAAGTTACACTATATAGATAATCATGATATAAAAGCGAGATGATAGTAGTGGAGAGTAAGTATGACAGAACCTGTTTTAGAGGAGAGGTGAGCTGTAGATATATGTATTTGTATAACTTTAGAGTATTGGTTTGCTTTGGGTTGGTTGGTAGTGATGCTGTATATGAGTTTTATGGAGTGAAACATGCTATTATAAAAGTATACAGGTAATAATATAGTAAGGAGGTATGAGGTCTCAACTAGGGTTGTGGTTAGTGGACGGGTATGTAATTAACTTCTATAATATTTGCAGAAAAAGTTGTTAAGAATAGTTAGGCATAATAAATGGTACAATTAAGATTCAGTAATAGATAATAAAATAGATAACTTTTTAAGTGAGGGAAGGTGTATAAGGGATAATGAGATGATAAAATTCCCTGGAACTGTTAACAAAAACACTACGGAAAATATTTTATTTACAAGTGATAACACCACAAATAAAAACTCCATGTCCATTTTCAGGAGATTCCTTGCCATAACCTAACTTGAACAAATGAAACAGGAACCTATTTTCTACATGGATGCTTGGAAGCCTTGACCAAATATGTAGGTGCTACACGGGACTTACAGCAGTCTGATATTTGGCTCAGATATGTGGTAATTGTTTGCAGAATATCAGATACTTGCTAGGTATGCCTGTCTGTAAATCCAAGATACACACCTAATAGAATATGTGACACAAAACTTCTCCTGCTACTTTTTAAGTTACAAATAACCATTTAGGTTGTGCAAATGCTTTCTTGCCTGGTCTAACTTAAAACCAAGTACAGTACAGAGACAGTCTTTTTTTTCAGTGTCCCTGAAAAATACAATTGTCTTTAGTAAAGTTTAAATGTATATTTTAGGAGATGTTGCTGTTTATATTCATATCTTCAAATATAGTTCCTCAGTATCTTTTTAATATTTTTTGTATACAAAGTAAAGGAACTTTTTAAGGGTACCCATTAATAAGATATTCCTACTCTCTTGCTAACTCTGTGGAAACTAACAATATTGTAGTGCATGGAGAATGGTGAGTATGTTCCAATTTTCGGAAAAAGAAATCAGTTAATCATTAGAGTGGCATGAGACCCATGCTTAACAAATGTTAAGTACCTCCTGCTAAAATTGTTAAGGTTAGTTCCCAAGTTCAGCAGTAAAATCTGCCAGCATAGCTCATTATGCAGCAGCAGCAGAAAAAAAGATTTGGCTCTGCCTTTTATCCATGCCAATAAGGTGTCCCTTTCTTTTACAGACTGAGAAAGTAAGTAGAATAACAGAATGTCTGTTTGCCTGTATTTTCTGAAGGATACAAAGTTTGAAACCTAAATATATGTTATTATTTAGTGTCTTCAGTTCTCTGTGAGTTCTCTTAAAACCACTGACTTTATGAGGAACACACCAAACATCAAACAAGACTGGACGTTATTCAAAAATCTGGACAGTTTATTGGCATGGAAAGGTGAGTGTAACTGTAAGGGGATTATGTGTTTCAGTTCCTTTCTGACAGTGCTCTCTAAGTGGCTAAGTGCTTTATGGCTTTGAAAGCTGGCAAGACACTTGGCATTTTTTTCTTCTTTTTTTACTGTTAACTTGTAGTACATGGAGCAGATAAAGTTTGTGCTCTACAAAGAATTATGATTGGATCATGACCCTAAATTACATGTTCTTGACATGGATGGCAAGATTTACTCCCAAGCTTCACTCCTGAGGTGAATTTCTTGGTATTCATGTCTCAAACGCATAATAAATAGGTTATGATCATCAAAGCAATCGTAATCCTCTATATTAGCAAAATGCTCCTGTTCATCAGAAGTCATGGATTACTAAGGTTGTAGCTGCAAATGTTTTTTAAAATGATCTTGCTGAAATGGAGAAATCTTGTGTATAGGAACTATGCACATTGCCATTTAGTAATAAATAATGTTGTCCTTTGTTTTCTAAGAGAATCTTTGACTAGCTGGAACTAAGATAGGACTCTCCTGACAGTTTGTATGCCATCCATATTCAAATCCACAGGCTGGTATACACTAGCTTTATATGTTTTCTTGTTTATATTCATCAGGTTTATCTCTGAAGGAACATGGTTGGTAATAAAGCATGTGATATAGTTATATTACAGTTAGGCACACACACACACACGCACGCGCACGCGCACCACACGCACACATATGCACAAGATGCTCACACACACAAATTTATTAATATAGTTCTTAGTTGTTTTTAGCAGGACTCTTCTCATGTAAATAACACTGTTTTTTTGCTTCTCCTATTTGCTAATTTTGCAAAACTCTGTGGCATGTTTCTTATCTGTAGGCTACCAATATTTGCATACTGACTTCCTTTAATTCATTTAAGCTTTGAAAGTAAACTGCATAACTTCCTCTTTGAGCAGTTCTGTTTCTCTGTCATGATATCACACAATTTACAGAACGAGTTTGAATATGTACACCATAAAACTCTAAATACATGCCTTGACCTTTACTTGCAATTATTCAGAAACGTTTACGTAAGTAAAGTTCTGTAAGTTGTAGCATTTTTTAACAACAACATTCCATCTCACATTGTTTTCTTCTCATATCTGTTAATTTTGCCAAAATCTATGTGGCATTTTTCAGCCTTGTTGGCTACTCATATATGCTTGCTGACTTTCTTTTGATTTAAGACTAGAATGTAACCACCATAACTTCCTCATTGTGTTTTTCTATTTCACCCTCATGATGCAGTCACAAATTCACAAAACATGTACAACAGTATCTGATTTTTATTCTTTCTGAAGATGTATACCATAAATATCTGTATATGTACCCTCATTTCCATTTACAATTATTGATAAACATATCTGGCTAAGTAAATTTCTATAATTTCAATTATTAAAAAGAACAATACCCCAGCTCATACCTAACGTCTAATAAATATGATGTAGCTGCAGTTTTTCTTCTTAAAATGCAAGTTCCATAACTGTTTAAAGCCACACATCTTGTGAGGCCTATAACTGTACTTTCTCCACCAAGCTTTTACTTCTACAATGCAGCTTTCCAAACCATATCTTATTTATACACTGCAGAGTTTATACTGTTAGTATCTAGTGGCAGCCAGGCATCTCATTTTTACTGTTTCATGATGGATGAATGGTTTATGCCCCATATTTACTTTTAGGGAAGCCTTTGTGCTGCTGTATTGTCCATTCCTTTGTTATATCCTTAACTGCTTTTCTGGATCTGTACCATTCCATAAATGTTTTAATTTCCTTAAGTCAAGAAAGCGTACACTTTCTAGTGGTGCAACATTACATGTAAATATAATGTTTGAAACAGTCTGGTGGTAAAGGCACATTTTTCAGACTTTGTGCATGCTACATATTCATGGATATGTGCAGAGGCATTTGTAGACACTGAGGAAATATTGCAGCTATAGCCTTTTTTGGGGGGATGACTTCAAATTCATGCAATATAAAAGTGCATCACAAATGTGGAGAATAATACAACTATAAAAGTATAAACTGTCTAATAGGTAGTAGAAAATCTTCAGTAACACACACATCAAATCTGGAGGGGTGCAAGAATATATTTTGGGAAGGAATTGAAGTGTAGACTTTGAAAAATGACCAAAAAACAAATAAATCTGGAAAAGCTTTAAAGCGTAATTATTTTTTTTTTGAGCATCAAGGGCTAGAACGCACAAGTGACTGGGAAAAGTAATATCTGTCTTGGATTCCCATTTAGTGGGTCATATGATGTACCACCAAAAAGCTTTTATGCCCCTCGTTTCTATGACTCAAGGAATAAGAGTCTTTATAGTATGAAACCAGGTGATAAGGAGAAATACGGGTCTATATTAGAACACCAAATGTTCAAAATTTCGAGTGTTCTAATATCGACCCATTTTCAGCGAACACTGAAAATATCGAAGAAACAGAAAACCAAATTTTTTCCTAGGGAAATAATTTGGTTGTCCGTTTCTGTTGCTTCTGTATTTTAAGAGCTGTGGTGGAAAGTTACGGGTCGGGTTCAGGTAAGTGTGCGATTGTGTGGATGTGAGGGTTAGGGTGGGTTAGGTGAGTTAGGGTTAGGGCACGGGTCAGGTAAGTGTGCGATTGTGTGGATGTGAGGGTTAGGGTGGGATAGGTGAGTTAGGGTTAGGGCACGGGTGAGGTGACTGTACGATAGTGACGGACCTTAGGGTTAGGGTTTGGGTTAAGGTAAGTGGATAGTTAGTGGTGTGTGTATAGTTTAGTGTAGGGTTAGGTGTAAGAGTTTAGGTGTATGTGTGTGGATTGCTGTTTGTTTGGTGTGCTTGTGTTGTGTGTATGTGTTTTGGAACAGAGAATTTTTTACCCTAGGAAAAAAATTTGCTGTTCTGAATGTTTGATGTTTTAAATTTTTGATTCATAGGGTTCGATATTAGAACACTCGAAATTTTGAATGTTCGGTGTTCTAATATAGACCCGATAAATACAACTGAAAACACACACACACACACACACACACACACACAAAATTAATAACGCTGAAGGTACTTCCATAAGCTGACATTAGTCAAATTGAATCTCTTCTTCATGAATCCATATTTGACATAGTGGGACTTGCCTTTAACAGTGACGCAGCAGATCACAAAGATAGCGTATGCCTGCATCTTCCCATTGTAAAGAAAAACAAAAATAGAAGGATCTTTAAATCTTTAATAAGTGCAGAGTGTATCCATAAAGAAATAAGTGAACCTATTAGATTAGATGTGTCTATCTGCTAATTGATTTTCCAAAGGGTCAAATGTGTGGAAGCCGGCCTTTGCAGTCTTTCAGTTTAGATGGCATGGAGTTTTTCGATCAGAGAAGTCTACAATGTAACAGGTATCCATAATAGTTCAGCATAAAGGCTTGTGCAATAGTTTGAAAGCCCCCAGCCTTCTACTCTTTTGGGAGGCTCTAAAACACATTTACCTGTTCTAGATCCTTTTATATCACAAATGCATTGCTTGGCCAGGTTACATATGTTTACAATCCATGGGTTAGAAGTAGGGACAGGAAGATGGAGGGCAAGCATCCTTAACAAGGCACAGATCCTATCAGAGGAAAAAAAATAAATATTTTTTGCTGTGTGCATCCATTTAAAAAATAATTTCCCCCATAAAGGATTTAAATTATCTGTCAACTCTGAGGAAGGTGAAAGGTATTACTGAAATATTTAAGAGATAAAATCCATGGAAAGCGGAGAGTCACTTACTTTTACAAATATCCAGGGCAGCTGTATCAACTGGGTAAACTCATGTTTCATGGATGTGAACTGTAAACCTGAGTAGTCAACAAAGAGACGGTTTACTTTATAACTGGTAACTCCTCTGCTGGAACATGCAGTCATCCATAAAACATAAATGATCTGAGGTTAAATCTATACTTGTCCACCCAGCCAGAATGTTGCCTAGCCTGGTGCTCTGCAATGAACAGAAACAATGCTGAGGAGATTAGGCAACTTTGCCTGGTATTTTTTAAAGGGTAAGAATTATAATAGATCTCCATTAGTAAGGAAAAGCGTTGTGATTGATCTGCATTCATAACTCTCAACTGTCCAGATTTTTGCAGCATGTCCAGATTATTGCCTCATATTTTTGGTCTATTCCTCATAAAATTAGTTGTTTTCTGGCAAATCACTGAGGATTAAAGTCACTAAATAATGACATACCTTTGACTTTCAGATATCATAGCCTACAGAAAATGCATGTTAATGCAAATCATTTTATTCTAGCAAATGTTTACGTTTATAAGAGCAATATTTAAAATCTGCCCATATTTGGGGGCCTTTGTCCTCCTCCATTATTTTAGGTTTTGTCCAGATTTCTTGCACTAAGAGTTTAAAGGTATGTCTGCATTAGTAAGGAGTTTGTCCTGCAGGTTACTATAAAGACCTCTGAGAGCTGTAATACACTAACACAGGATACCACAGGACTCTAAATCTGTCCACAGGTATTCCCATAATATGGAGTAATCAATTTATGATAAATACATTATATAAGGGAAGGTCCAGGATGAGGGAGTAATGATATAGTGAAAGAAAGGCTCAAATGTGATTAGCCTTACAAAAACCCTGCCTGGTATGCCCCCTCTTGGCCTGGTGTGAACTTGTCCTCTTCAAAACAAAAGCAGCATGGTGTCAAGAGAGCTGGAATTCATTTGACCCAACATTTGATTTAGTTAAGAGTTTACCTTTATGATTATTCTGGGAAATGGTTATGTAGTTACCTACCAAGAAGGGGTCTTTTCTTGGTTTAGGAGGAACAATAATGAGATTTTCTGGGGAAGTTAGAGAGGGGATGCTAGAAGACATCAATGCATTAAAAAGCTGAATCCCCAGCATCCTCAGCGATAGCAACAACTGTACATCTGCAAGTGAGACCTTACACAGTTATAATTCCAACAGAATCGAACTAAACTTTTGTCAGCATGTAACATGGCCAGGAACATAACAAATGTAACATTAGTATCTTTAGGAGTTAAAAAGCCCCCATATGTCCTTTGGAGGAGATGTTAAAAGAGGTCTGACTCTTTTTAATTTCTCCAAGTCTTTTGGGTTTCTAATACCATGACACGTATATAGACCCCATTCTTAAGTCAAAGTATGATTAAAGTTCATGAAATTAGCATTGTTTCAGTCTTTGATGTTAGCCAAAAGTGCTATTTTCAGCACCTGTAATGTGCCCAGTAATGACTCCTTCTGCAATATGTATGGAGTTACATGTATCGGTAACATATCTAAGTATGATAGTAAATTATTTTTTCTAAGACTCATTGCTCTTACTACTATTGGAACTGTCTGGGTATCCTTCTTCCACATTGCTCTTGTTTCTGCCTGCAAATCCTGGTATTTTATGACTTTGTGTCTCTGTATGTAAGACACTGTAGTCACTGGGTGTGGCAGTTTCAATGATCAATGTTGCTTCTGTCTTCTTTTCATGGAGTATTATATCTTGTTTTCTCCCATCTATTTTTTTAACTGTTGGTAATGGATGATCCCATGTGATATAAACTTCATCATTTTCTATAATGCTTTGTGGCTCTTGTTTTCGGTGTTTTTCAGCTACTTCAGTACTATAATGTATGCACAATCCCTAATGCAACAGTCTTGCCACTTTATTATGCCTTTTTAACAGTCCTTCTGTCATTAGTATATCACAACCAGCAACAAGATGTGTGACTGTTTCCAATTCTGTTTTACAAAACCTACATTTGTCTGTTTCTCCCGCATGTTCAATAGACTTTGTAAACCATGGTGTATGTAGTCCACTATCTTGGGAAGCCAATATTAATTTTTCATCTTTTGGTTTAAATTCACCTCTCCTTAACCATTCTTGCCTTTGATCCTAATCAACATGAGGTTGTTCCAAGTGTTTTCTATACTAACAACTATATTTATGCATTTTCCACATTTCATTCCTTCTCATCTGATCCTTCACCTTATATTCTTTCTTTTGATTTTTAATGCATTCATTTGCTGCCTGCTTTGGATCTACTTCTGGTTTAATTTCCATTCCCACTTGACACTGATATGCTTCTGCTAAACTAAGCAGGGAAGTCATCTTAGACTTATTATCCCCATTTTTAAAACTTTCCTTATGTCTGGGTCTTGTGAGGTCAGCAAATACATATGCAGTCCTCTGACTGTAGATCTATACATGTAATCCATTTCAAGGAGGCCCATACCTCCTTCAGAACAGGGAATATATAAACTTGGAATGCACTGATTTTTATAAATCATTTGGTGAGCATGAAGCATCCTTCTTTTTTCCTGTCTAATCTATCCAACACATTTGGGGCCAGTCAATCACTCCAAAACTGTCAGTTAGGACAGGAAGAGCAAATTGGTTTATAGATTGTGTTTTGTTCCTAAATGTCAACTCTGTTTTCAATATTTAGTTTTCTAAAATATTCCTAAGTTTTATTTGCATTTGTTCATGTTTTATTGTTGAGCCTTCATCAATTCCCAAATATGTATACACTCCCTCTAGCTCAAGTTCTTTTATATCACATTCTAGTCCCAAACTGATGTTTTCTTGGTGCTGCAGTTTTCTTGCTTTAAAGGTTGCTTTTGCACAATTATCAAGACCAAATGACATTCTTATATCATCTGAAAAAGTTTTGACAATTTGAAGTTGTTCTTTCAGTTCCTCATCTGATGAGCTATACAGTTTTAAATCATCCTCTAAGAGAAGATGAGAAGCCTTTACACTTTGTTGTTTTCTAGGAGCCAAATTATAGCCATGACCTAACCTGTTAAGTAGACAGCTTAATGGGTTAAGGGTAAGACAGAATAGCAACAGTGACAAAGAGGCACCCTGGAATATCCCCCTTTGAATTTTTATCCCTGGGATAATAATTTGTCCTTTATCATGGCTTAATTGCAAAGTGGTCTACCCCTGTTTCATGGTCACTCCAATGTAGTCGATCAGTGTAGGGTGTATGTTATACATTTTAAGTACTCTTTTATCCATGAATGTGGAATACTATTAAATACTTTTTTGTAGTTATTCATGCCATACTTAGATTCTTCTCCTTTTTACAGTTCTCCATTATGACTTTATTTAACAACAAATAATCCTTTGTTCCATATGACTTTCTTTTATTGCCCTTTTGTTCTATTGCCATAATTGAGTTTTCTTCTAGCTTAGGATCACCCCCCCCCCCCTCGTCAACCTTCACTTTGTCTATAATGAAAGGCAGGAATTTTTTTTTTTAATTCCTGCATTGTATACTGTGCATATACAAGGAACTAACAAACTTTTTGCTCCTAATGTCCCGGACATGTTCTCAGATCCTTTCTTTTAATTTTCTAACAGTTTTGCTGATGTAAAATGCCAGACATGCCGTGCAAGATGCAACATATACCACGCATTTTGTCTCACAGTTGCATCTGCCAGGACATTCCAAATTCCTATAGACACCAGGGATAGAAATGTACGGGCCATCTTTAATGTACTTGCAAAATCTGCAGAAACCAAACTTACTCATTAGTGATCTAAAGGCAGTGGACCTCTCCTTGCCACCTGATTCTAAAATTTCCTTCAAGTTTCTACCTCTACCAAAGATTGTTATGGGTCTACTGCCTAGCTTCAATTTGAGCTGAGTATCAAATGTTCCTTCCCAAAATCTATTCAGTCCCAAGATTATTATCCGAGAATAGTCATTGCATTTTACAACCATGTCATCATGTTCAGAGTGTGTTGCCACATTTAAGCTAGTATCACCCAGGCTACCTTGCATTCTCAGTATAGGTCTAAATCTAAAATTTCTTTTCCTTGTTACTTCCTTTTTTATTTTTACCAAAAATTCCAGAGGATAACCTCTATCCATTAACATGTCTATTAATATATTAATTTCATCTACAAAATTTCATCCTTACTGATGAGCCTACTTAATCTCACCATCTGGCCTTTCACAACACTTTTTTTATGCTGAATAGGATGGCAACTGTCAAACCTCAAGAAGGAATTTGAATATGTTTTTATCTGAAGATGGTATATGTAATTTTGCTACCTAACAGTTCTTTCCTGATCAAAATATCCAGAAAATCTATTTCATTTTCACTTGTTCTGGATGTAAATTTAAGGTACCCCACAGTACTATTTAGATAATCCACAAACTGTAATGCTTCATCTACAGATCCTTTCCACAGTATTAGGACATCATCCAAAAAGCATAAATAACACTTTATTTTGTCCTTGTTTGTGGAATCTAGTACATGCTGTGCTTCCCAGCCTGCCATCACCAAGTTTGCAAAAACTGGTGCACACTTGGCACCCATGGCAACTCCTGTCTTTTGGCAGAAGAACTCTCCCTCAAAGAATACAAAATTGTTAGTTAGTACCACCTCCATTGCGTCAACCAAAACATTCACCTTAGTAGGTTCATATTTTCTGGACTGGGTTAACATCTGTCTATAGTATTCCAGACCTTCATGATGAGGGATGACACTAAATAAATTTACTACATCCAGTGCCAAGAAAATGTAGTCATCATGCATGTTGAGTTACCTCAGTACCTCCAGGCAGTGCCATGAGTCTCTCAAGATCTGTTTCTGTTCCTGCACTACCTGTTTGGACCAATAATATATATATGCAGCCAGAAGTTCTGTTTTTGATTTCCTAGCAGAGACTATGGGTCTAAAGGGGGGGGGGGTCATTCTGTTTTTTATGAATCTTGGGTATTCCGAACATGGCTGGAATTATAGGTTCCTCTATTTTTAAATAATCCAATTCCGCCTTACTAATAATTCCTTGAAAAAGGAATCATTTAAAAACAGGTCAACTTTTGCATAAGCCATGTAGATTTCTTTTTGAGATACCCTTTCATATGTAGTACTGTCATTCAGAATGTCAAACATCTTAATAGTGTAATCTAACTGATTCATTATAACCAGACCCTCACCTTTGTCCAGCTTCATGACCCTGTAATGCTTGTTTTGTACTAGGTCACTCAAAGATTTTCTCTCTTCTGTTGTCAAATATCTTGTTATATAACTACAAGTATGCCACCTATTGATACAAATTGGATGTTACAACTTTATAAGATGTTCATTCTGTATGCATATATTTTACTAGTGTTTTTATTACACTATGGTAAAAGAAAGTTGTGCAGAGTCTGTGATGGTTTTTCATTTTTCTTTAATCATCAGTTGGATATTAAATTTCATGTATATATTATGGTTAGATGAGATGTTTAAGAATGTATTTTTTAGGGGGGGTTTTCTCAGGATATTATGTCATGCTGTATGGGAAATAAAAGATGAATGTTTGTTTAACATGTTGACTCTGAAGAAGCCTATAAAGGGTGAAAGCGCTTAGTTCATATTTTTCATCTACTTTTATTTGTTTTTATTGTGAATAAAGTGCAAGTATTTGTTTTTCTTTAGTTTGCAACATTGTAGAAGTTTGGTGTCCTGATTCTTCTAAATGACTATAAACTCTGTTGGCATCAATTCCAGTGTACAGTTTATAAGTCGTCAGAAGGCATGTTATTGGTCTATAATTTTTAGGGTAGCATGCTGTTTCACTCTTAAGCAGGAGCATTGTTTTTACTCTTTTTAGCTAGGCTGGTGTCTGTTCAGAGTGCGCATATACATAGTTCTTATTCATGTCCAAATCTTTGTGCAAAGATGTTAATACTTTTAACCAGAAGTTAGGCACTGCATCTGGGCCTGGGGTTTTCCAATTAGTGGCTTTTCTTAACTTTGTTTCAATCTCTCTGGCTGTTACTTCATCACATTTCATATCCTGCACCTTTAAACTTCTTATTCTTTCTTTTACTTCTATCCATTTAGCATCTTTGTTATGTTCCACATGATCTTCATAAATACTTCTCCAAAATATATCTATTTCTTCTTTTTTTTGGCAGTCTTTCAATTCCTTTTACCTTGTTTCCCAATTCTCTATAAAACTTTTTTGGGTCATCAATAAATTGCTTATTTTGTATTTTTCCTTTATATTTATCTGCATATCTTCTACGTTTTTCTGTCTGTGCTGAGATTTTTAGTTTATTTGCGATAGTGCATGATAGAGCCTGATCTGTTTGAATACTACACATTGCCTTTATCACATCTATCTTTCTAAGTATTTTTGCTGATCTGTTCCCTCTTCTATACTCTTCTAACAGTAACACTTCTTGTCTTAATTGCTTTATAGTTTTCTCTGTTCGATACTTCCATGATGGTATTCGATTTCTCCCCTTCCTTTCTCTCACTACCCTGTATTCTTTTGGTAGAACTTTTTCAGTTATTAATTTAGCTGCACAGTAATATATCCTGTTTACTTCTGTTATATTGCGGATATCTATGGACAGTCCAAATTACTGTGTTCATTTGTTTTATCAAACTTCTGACTTTTTGGGTTTTATTGACCTTCAGCAGTCTGTTTCTTTCATTGATCTTAATATGTCTAGCTATCTCTACTAAATTAAGAAACTCTTCTCTTAGCTCATTTTCTTCTAAACTGAGGGCACATTTTTTGTTTTCCATTTCCTGTAGGCATTCTATAGAAAGTTCTATAGCATCTTCCTGTGGCACCCTCTTCAATTTCATCCTGTGCCATCCATTGCTCTGTCATATGGGAACTCACTGGCCTATCGGTCCTCAACATTAACTGCGCCAGAGTTTCCACAGTTTCCTGTTCCTTCCCTTGCTGTCCAGCTTCAAGTGAACATTTATACTGGTTTCCTACAGAAGGCTCCAAAATATTTTTATATGACGAGACTCTTTACACACATGTTTATAACCCTACAGCCCCATCATATCAGGACCTAGAATTAGACTTATTTCTAAATCACTTAACCTTCCCTAAAATTAATAAAGAGCAACAAGATACTCTGTTGTCCGATCTTACACAACAGGAAATTATTTCAGCAATTAACAGTCTAAAGAGTAACAAAGCCGCGGGTCCGGATGGTTTCTCAGCTGAATTTTATAAATGCTTCATCCCCAAAATTTCCACTATTCTACATCATCTATTTAATCATTTCATTCAATTTGGTATTAGGAATCTTCATTTAAATGCCTCTAGAATTATTCTCCTTCCCAATCCTAACTCTGACATAAAAAACCCACACAATTACAGGCCCATTTCCATCATTAATCTAGATATGAGAATTTTTGCTACTATTTTAGCTAGCAGACTTAAATCCGTCATCGCTAATATTATATCTCCGGAGCAATCTGGATTTATTAATTATAGACAAACAGTTGACCAGACACTTATGCTAGACACTATGATGTCCTTCTCATCGGTTACTCAAATGCCTATATATATACCTTAGCCATAGATGTATCTAAAGCGTTTGACCAGATTAACAAAGAATTTCTAACAGCAGTTCTCCCAAAATTTAACATTCCTACCGCATTCATCCAGTACATTAAAACCCTACAAACGAAAGCACACACTATGTTACAAATAAATAGAAACATATCCTCTAGGATAGAAATTAATAATGGGGGTAAGACAAGAATGTCTTTTATCCCCTCTCTTGTTTAATATGTTTATAGAGCAACTATTTCTCTTAATAAACCAGAAAACCTTCCACCGCATCCCAGTATTATTTAATACTAAAATCCCATTTTCTGCCTACATGGACGACTTAAACATTTACTATTCCCTTCCTATTTCGGATATTGGGAAAATCATAACATCAATAGATACCTTCTCCAAGTTTTCCAACTACAAAATGAATCTGGAAAAATCTTTAATCTTCCCTATAAATACCTTTTCTCAATACCCTCTACAAGTTAGACCACAAAATATTAAGATTAAAGAACACCTACATTATCTAGGAATCTTGTTTTATCAAGACCCGAATAAATATTACCAGGGGAATATTACTAATCTGTGGGCAACTATACAAAAAGACCTAGACAGGTGGTTACAACTTACACTCTCATTCCTAGCCAGAATAACCATTATAAAAATGAATGTACTCCCCAGATTGCTATATGTATTTAATGTAACCAACATTCCGATACAGAACAAATTCTTTAAAAATGTACAAAAAGAACTTTCTAAATTCTTGTGGAACCCTAAGTCCGCAAGAATTGGTTACCAAAAATTAGCATACCCAAAAGAGAAAGGAGGACTGGGCCTCCCGGATCTGAAATTATACTATGAAATAATTAATTGTGACAGGATAATTAATACTGCAGTATACTCCAAGGATTCCTCAAAGTGGTACCCAACATGGGTGAAATTATATCACAACTATATTAGGGCATTACATTTTAACCCGAAAGCTCTTCCCTTCCTGACTAAAGATAATAGGAATAAATACAAGATACATAAGGACCTAAAAGAAAAATTATAATCATACAAAAACTATTTGAATCATTGAATTTAGCTTCTGCCTTCATGACCCTGCAACCTATACATCTTAACCCTAACCTTAGGTTGAATAATAATAATAATATGATTAACCTGGACCAGTATCCTCTGTTGAGGGATAAATCTACTACAGACTTTCTCCCATACAAACAAGACTCAGCAATTGCCATGAGAAACAAACTAAATCTCCGGGCAAAATACACAACCATATTAAGACAAATAAAAGAACTCTGTTTTAAGTTTTTAGATGATCATACTCTTTCCTCTACAGATATTTCCACCTGTAAAACCCTCTGGGACTTGTTTCGCCATAAAAAAAATGATTTCAAGTGTCTATAAACCTATTATAACTATTAAATACAACAAAGAATGTATACACTCTAACTACTGGACGAAACAAGACCCATTGATCACAACCAATATAACAGCCCAAGTGGTACGAAAATATTCCAAATATATCCCCCTCAAAAAACTGAAATATACACAACTTATGCTATTAAATAATGCCTATCTTACACCCTCAATCTTAAACAAAATGTACCATAACACACCATCAAATTGTGAATACTGCCCTACACAGGTAGCGGATCTTATACATATATTTTGGAGCTGCAAATGCTCGTACAAGCTTTGGTGTACTTTAAGGGTCTAGCTAGAAAAAATGGGATATGAGAAAACAACTTTATCATGGAAATTTACTCTCCTACACATCCCCCCCTCCCAGGGATGAATAAGGGTCAAATACATATTCTTGTATCTCTTTTTATGTTAATGAAGTACTATATCACATTGAATTGGAAAAATAGGATGGCTTTATCCTAGGAAGGGTATAAACAGTTAGCCAGAAAGCAATTATATGCACACAAGTATTTTTTTGTATTCAATGAATCAACAGCCTGAACTTAAGGATTTCTGGAAATTATTATTTGGCCATATTTTACTATGATGTTGCATATTATGTAGATAGGATAATCTTATTAGAGTAAATATGAGATATGTATATAGTTATATAGTTCTATAGCATGTAGTAGATTTTAGTTATGTATACTTTTTGAGAATGAGTGTATGTTATGTAAAAATGTATAAATCCAATAAAGAGATGTTACAAAAAATATATATATATTTTTATATGGCACCTAACCAATTGCTTCCCGTTCAACTGGTTTCCCCTTAATTTGGATGCCCATTACTCTATCCTGTTGTGGTGCTTTCTGAATTAGATTTTCTACACTGAATCCTTCACTTCTCAAGTACTCCATAACCTCTGTTTCTAGT
The DNA here is from genome assembly GCF_019279795.1 of Protopterus annectens. NCBI lineage: Eukaryota > Metazoa > Chordata > Ceratodontiformes > Protopteridae > Protopterus > Protopterus annectens. Next base: position 633,694,964 of record NC_056726.1, on the reverse strand, counting down.
TATTTAATGTCTCCATTACTAATCTCCATTTCTACGTTTCCTTTTTGTCTTCTTATGTTTTGTATTGTAAAGTTTTCCATGTCTGGATTCCTTTGCCTGTATTTCTCTTCAAGGGTCTTTGGTGCTACCTCTTTTTGCATTGATTAGTTTTGCTTTCTCCTTTGCATAGATTAGACCAAATTAAATCTCTTTTTTTTCCATGTCCATATTTCTTCTTCAGATGTCTCTTGATCCTCCTGTTTATCTTTACTTTGGGGACTCATTCCATCATGCTGTAATGTAACCTGTGAGACTTTCTATACCAAATCCTTCACTTTTCTACATTCCCTCTTCGTGATATTATGTTTTTTTTTTTTTTTTGGTCCCATATGCCTGAGTTGGTGGTATCTCAGATGGATGTAAAATATCCCATGGTACTTATCAGAAAAAGGGTAGGGTAAGTTCCTTGATACCCTGGCAAAACTTCCCCTAGTTAGTATGAATACCACCATGGGTCTTCCCTGAAGAGTCCACTGGCCTAGTGGGACTAAGTCAGTGAATAAAGATTAAATTTAGAAAAGTATTTAATAGCAACAATGTCTCTCTCTTTCCTACAATTAGCAGGAAGGCAAGACATTTCACTTGATTATTCTTAGTTGCCCAGTATTATCATGCTGTCCTTGTTAGGTGCACGCTGCTTCTGTTATTTCTAGGTACAACTTATCCCTTATAGATACATGACAGCTGTTTATTTTCAGATTTAGAGTTCATAGAATCCATGTAGCTTTCCGATACAATTCAACATGAATTTCAATGATCATATTAATTTTCCTATGAATTAGAGCATTAGCTGCTTTATATCTTACCAGATTCCCAATTTCAGGTACTCCCATAAAGCTCTTAATGGCATGGAGTTCATTTTGTTGAGAGAAATATAAGAACTGATAAATGCTCAGGCAAAAAGGGGGGGGGGGTTCCTTATTTTTCATTATGAGATGTCCCACTAGCCACACTTTTGAAGGCTTAGACTTTGTTGTGATACAGGCAGTCTTAACAAATGCTTGATTGTCAGAGAGCTCACAGTAAGAAACATGATTCTTTTCAACATGCTAGACCAAGCTTTGAAAGGCGAAAAAGTAGTCAGTCCTGTTCTGACTTTGTAATGAATATGATATAAACATGTAACCCAACCTCTTGGGCAGGAACATTCAGTGGCCTATTTGCAAAACATTTGTAACAGCTTCTGCAAGTGGACATACCACTCCGCTTTGAGTTTAGACATACACAATACAGAGGCAATGGTGACATTAAACTTACATATTTTGTTTATTAAATTTCCTCTGCCTCCTGATGACCATCAGCTCTACTTCCCAGGTCACCCAGTTTACTCATTCATTCATTCCCCTTTGCCAGTTAGAAACAGAGACTGGATTGAGTGTTGGGGGGAAGGTGTTATAATTTGAGAAGGAGAAATTGAATGCCCTATCCCCACGGGTTGGTTCCAGACACATTCTTGAGCCTCACAGCCATATGAAGCAAATGTCCCACCACTATGGTGATGTGCATGTCTAAGTCCTCACCTTCAAGAAGCATGCAATGGGACACTATGAGTCCACCTTCCCCCTCTGTAGATAAGTGTTGCCTCCCCCCATAGCCCTGCCCCTCTTGGCTGGACATGAACTGTGCTGTCCAGGACCATAGCAGCACAGTTACACTTTTCCCTGGCAAGAAATCTGCCCCCCCTCCCACAGAGAGATATGTGGACTACAAAATTTATGTACTAGTGACACTGGAAACCCATAACAGTTACATGTTTCTAGTGAATTGAAAATATAGGTAAAAAAAGAGGTATTAACTTGGTTTGGACAGTACAGTGAAACTAGGCTTATATCCCTACTGGTATTGAACATCACTAAAGCCCCATTGCCTCTTCTTCTTAAAAACTGGACTGCATTTTCCATCATAATGAGTATGCCACTTTAAAGGTGTTATCTAAACCATGAACGCTAGTTCCGTGTCAGTTGGATAGCTCACATCTTGGACAATACCTGGTGACCTAAACGTCCAAGAGGAAAATTTCATTAGTTTTCAGTGAATGAAAAATCTTAGTAGTTGATGCTTCTTATGGACTACATTTATTGCTCTTCACCTTCAAAGATAAACATTTTTATATAACACATACTAAACAGAAAAGAAACGCTTGAAGTAACAATAACTGTGAACATCAGCTATCCTGCTCCTTAGAATCTAGTAGGGGAAATTAAAATATTCAGTACTAATTACTATGGACTTCTGAACACTGCAATCAACTCCTTATAGACTGTCTCCTAAACATGAGATAAGGACAAAGAACAAGCAAGCCAATAAATGGTTTGTAAACACAGGATAGGTTTGCAGCTAAGGCACTATCACTAAGTAAGCTTGTCTTTAGAGATATCAGTTGTTGTGGGTGAAATAACCACTTTACTATGCAAAAAAGTCATGAAACACTCAGCCTTTAAGATCTTTGTTAAGTTTTCACTACTTTTTGTACTCTCTTTGGTCAAAATAGTTTGTTAGTGTTAATGTTACTACCAGTGCAGGTAGTATATGTTAGGATTTTAAATGTTCCTTCTTTTGTAGGCACTGGATCAGTAGAACTAGCAGAACCAGGCTGGGATACCTTCATCTTAATTTCTTTGTCCATGGCTAGAGCTGTGTATTGATAGCAACTGGTATGGAAAATAAATCCCTAGAAGGAAGGTTTTCTCATCCATCTGGAAGGACTAACCATATCCACAACTGAATCTTTAACAGGAGAAGTGTTGGAAGTAGTCAACGCTGCTGACTCAGTGAGGCATGTGTTAAGTCTGGATCTGTCCACCACTGAAATGTTACCCAGGATTACCATTTCTAGTTCTTTCCTTGATAGCCTGCTCACTTTGTCTGTAAAGAGTACTGACTGAAGAAATATAAATGCCAGATCTGGCAAATCAAAGAGATGATTATATCATTTATTTTGATGACTGGCTTAGCATAGAAATTGACAGGTTTAAAATGATTTCAGTGCACGCTCTAAATCTGTCAGCATTTTCTGATGTACAGTCTCTGTAAATGATTTTATAGCCATCACAAAGAAACTCTTTTTCTTCTCATATTTCACTGAAAATTTTGACTTCATTATTATGGTTGAGGAGCTTAAAAATTGAGCATACATGCCAGCATACTGGGACAAGATTTCAGTGCCCAGTGAATCTCTCCAGTGTAATTTTACCCAATAGCTGTAGAACCTAATGAATCATTTTGTCAACATTAGCGACTGCATGTCTACCTTTCTGACATTATCCAAATATCTGGTGCAGTGCGAATAACAGAAGACCAGGAACCAAATGGAAAATGCACCAAACAAGCCTGTATACGAACTCCGTTCATTGCAGTAAAAACACATCAAGATTAAGCGCTTTCATCTTTCACATAGAAGACTTCATCAGAATCTGACATTGTTGGGGTACAGCTGAGTCCCCAAAGGCATTTGTATCAAATGTCATTCAGTGGAAAGAAACTGCAAAAAACATTTTCAGCTGTCTTCGAGGTTCTACTTCCCCCATATTGTTCATCCTTGGAGTTGGCATATATAAGTTTGGGGGGGGTCTCTCCCCACATAGGGTGTAAGTTGTTATGTAAATTGCTGAAAGTGGTTTGGGGAATTTTTTCCCAACAAACAGCATTTAATGTAAATGCCTTTGCTGATGCAGTATGACTCTACTATTATACCATGACCCCCCATTAATATTCCAAAACGTGCATGCTGATTGGCCAGTGTGCACATTGTAAATCGACTTATACTAATGGAAAAAGGTCCGGTCACCCGGACTTTTTCCTTTAGTATAAGTTTTTTTTTAAAACACTGTCTCGCTATGTTAAAAGAGTTTAACATAGCGACACAGGTTTAAAAAAAGCAACGGAGATCTCCGTTGCTTTTTTTAAAGCTGTCTCGCTATGTTAAACTCCTTTAACATAGCGACAATGTAAAAGCAACGGAGATCTTGCTTTCTCCGTTGCTTTTTAAACCTGTCTCGCTATGTTAAATGGGTTTAACATAGCGAGACAGCTTTAAAATAAGCAACGGAGATCTCCGTTGCTTATTTTAAAGCTGTCTCGCCATGTTAAACCCATTTAACATAGCGAGACAGGTTTAAAAGCAACGGAGAAAGCAAGATCTCCGCTGTTTCGCTATGTTAAATGGGTTTAACATAGCGAGACAGCTTTAAAATAAGCAACGGACATCTCCGTTGCTTATTTTAAAGCTGTCTCGCTATGTTAAACCCATTTAACATAGGGAAAAAGTAAAAAAGCAACGGAGATCTTGCTTTCTCCGTTGCTTTTGGCCACAGCTCTGATCTACTGCGTAAACATGTGCAGTACATCAGAACTGCCGCGGATGCCAGACAGCTGCGGAAGGGCAGCAAAGAGGCATTATACAATGCCATTATTTAAGAAAAGTAATTGTTTCTTTTCTTAAATAATGTCATAGTATAATAGCAATAACCCCACTTCTGGGTGTGGGTAATGCAGGATTTACCCCACGCCAACCGTGGGTAAATCCTGCATTACCCACACCGAGGCGTGGGTTATTGCTATATTATACACTTTGTTCTGCAGTTTCCAAACTGCAGCCAAGTTTGCCATAGAGCAGGCTGTCCTTGATTAACTTATTTCGGAAGCACACATGTTGAGAGCTGGTTGTATGAAAGCAGTCACATGGCCCAAGCTTCAGTATTACTTTTCTGCTGCATGATTTAAGGTTTGCATCGGATACTGTCATCAGCCCTACTCACACCTCCACTTGGGAGGTCCACCAGTGTACAACAGAGGTCATTCTAAAGTCATCATATAACTGAAAAGGATAAATGGGACGAAACCCAACTTGAAATTTGTAATTTGGGTTGTTGCACACACCGAAAAAGACTTTCAAAACTGGGTTTAATTTCATCCATGGACTTGCTCTACTTCCAGTGGTGCAAGACTTACGTAACTATGGATAACTATTGACAAACAGCACAAATATTAAAGAAACCTATAAGTGCTTTTTAGGCAATTCATCACCCTGCACATTCTGACCAGTATTATAGTATAAATGTTTATTCACACTGTAAGAACATTTCACCATGAAATGCTTGTGGCCATAACTCTCAGCCTGTTACAACAAGAAATCTGGACAAAGCCTAAAATAATGGAGAACAAATGCCCAAAAACAGTGACAGATGTTAAATATTGCTCTTATAAACTTGAAAATCTGCCAGCAACAATGATTTGTGTTAGCTTGCATGTTCTGAATGATATGAAGTCTGAAACTCAAATGTAGACCATTATTTAGTGACTTCAATCCTCTGTCATTTGCTAAGAAACCACATATTTTATGATGAACATACCAAAAATATGAGGCTAAAAAACAGACATTCTGTGAAAATCAGAACAGATGAGAGGTATGTTTGTGGCAAATATGACAACCCAGTATGTATCCGGTGCCTTGTATAGCAACTATCTGTAATAATCTTGCATTTCTTATAGTCACAAGTAAGGTATTGCTCACCTTTCTTTTTACATAATGACCTGAGTAAGTTAGCAACTTTACAAATCGGTTGCTTCAGTTGCTTATCCCAGATTCAGCTCTTTGTTCAGCAAACAGTATTTTACACTCTGAACTACTGAGTAGTCTAAAACCACAATCTGATCATCTTTGATTATTAATTTTCTGCTTCTTTGTCCAGCTGTTCATCTGATTCTCTGTCTGCAACGTTTGTTATTTTTTTCTTACACACAACTAACTCTGGTGCAGTCCCCATGCAATTCTTATCATAAATGGCTTATTTGCATTACTTTGTTCAACTACATGTAATCTTTTGACAGAAAATTAGCTTCTTTCATTTTATTATTCTATCAAGGTGATTTATTTTTCCATAACTTCTACATATCTAATTAATTCTGGGCATTTCTTTTTACCATGCTTATAACAAAATCTCATGCAGATCATCTCAATGACATTTTCATGTAATTCATTATTTTCCATAACTCTCATCAATTTTACTTGGTTTCAGTTTTTCTGTCTTGCAGACTAATATATTTGCCTTTTGAAACTTGTGGGAACCTGTTAAACCTATAAGTTAGCAGTTTATCATGCCTAGCATAATTCTCTGTTGAAAATAATATATGCAATTTTTGTACTAAGGTTTCCTGCTGTGAAAATGTTTATAAAAGATATTTGCATGATGACTTGGCATCTCCTGGATGGGTAGTGGGTGGAGAATAATAGTATTTTTATTTGTGTACCATTTAAAAGGTGTTTCACATCACTGTACAAATTTGGGGTTTTACCTCCATATACCAAAGAGAACTGCTAGTGTCTGTTAATCCAGTACTAGGACTTCAGATTGGACAGTACATATAAGCACCATAACGTTGGTGTCATTTGGCAAGAATCTTTGAATATGGGCTGACTATACATAAACTACTTCAGTAATGCTGACTTAGTTATATCAGTCTATGTTGGAAATAAGGAAGTTAATGGGGCACTGGCCCTAAGCTAGTATACATATTATCTGTTGTGTCTTAGCAGTTTTTCTTGTAGCGGCATATGTTGCTTACTCTCTAACCTTTTGCTCATATTCAGAACAACATATCTACATGTTAACATAGATATATAGCTGTGCTTCCTTGTAGGGAAACGGAGCTTCTTCATACCCAGGTAACAAATGGAAAGACTGGGCGGTCTGCTTAATGATGTCTTCTAATGCTAATAAGATATTCTGATGTCTTCTCAAGTTTTGTTTCACTGATGACCTGTTTCCTAAAAAGTGCTGAACATACTCCATGGGTGTGCATCCTCAGAGTTGTTAATAATAAGTAAAGGTTCCAGGGGGCTACATTAATGAGAGGGCCTGTCTCACATAACAGAAGTTATCCTTTTTAACCTATCTTAATTTGAAGTTTTGTTAGAAAAGGACACTGATGAATGGATACCTAATGAAACATACCTCATTCACTGATATACCTGCAGGAATGTACATTAACATAGCTGGCCAAGCTAACATATGCAGCTGAGTGATTTTTCTGAATCATTTGGTTGTTTAAATGCCTTACTACATGTATTTCTGGGGGAAAGCATATGGCTAATTAGCACAGGCTTCTCCTTTGGCATGTTCATAGGTTCATAGGTGTGTACTAGGCTAATGGCCTTGGAGCCTTTACAAACCTAGCCCATAGGATTACTCTGGCATCATGCTACCCAACCTTAGTTCCCAGTACCTCTGTCGAGTAGAGCCACTGGAGTGATCCCCGGGTTGAATTTCCTATTTCCAATTCCCATCGACTCATTAAGATTTCTGTTGAAGAGGGCCAGTGAGGTGCTCTGCTTGACATGTATGGGAAGTCTGTTCCATAGCATGGGCAGTCTCTGGGTTATGAACCTGTCCCTCCAACACGTTCTGTTGATAGGGGTAATGAGGATGAGGTCTCTGGAGCATGTGGTGTGGCGGGATTGGGATTTCTTTAGATGTAGCATTTCTAACAGACCTGGGTCAGACATGGCTTTGTAAGTCTAGCAGAGATCACCTCTAAGTAGGCGATATGAGACAGAGAATAGTTGGAGTGTTTTGAGTCTGTCCATATAGAACAAGTGTTTAAGGCCTAGGATCCTCTTTGTGAGGTACTTTTGCAGCCTCACCAGTTGTTGCAGGTGTCTAGTGAGGTACATGTCAAATGGGGCATTGCACTCAATGATTGGCCTAATGAGGGAAGAGTAGAGGGAGACAATGACCCCTTTCTTCCTGGATGCAAAACCCTTAGTAATGAGATGTGCCACACAGAAGGACTTTCTGACCACAGTGGCAATGTAGTGGTCAAAAGAGAGGTTGCTGTCAACCTGTGTTCCTAAATCTCTTATAACACCTTCTGTGTTCAGTGGACTACCATCAATGTGGTAATTCATGGGAACTGGGTCCTTCCCAAAGGGGATGACAACACACTTTTTGGCATTGAGCTTAAGGCCATGGTTCTGACACCAGTCGTTGGTCTCAGTGAGGCCTTTCTGTAGGATGTCAACATCACTTGGGGAGTTAATAATGGCTCCCAACTTGCAATTGTCTGTTACTTTTTTCAGCCAGAGTCCCTTTGTGTTGGCCTGGACATCTGAGAAGTAGATACCAAACAGGACAGGACCCAGGACCGATCCATGTGGGACTCCACTCGTGACTGGTCGGCAGTCTGACTTGGAGTCAGCTACTTTCACACTGTGGGTTCTATCTGTGAGCCAATTTGCAACCCACCTAGTGATATAGGGGTTGATGCCTAGCTTAGTGAGTTTTTCTATGATTAGTCCTTGGCCAGATCAAGGTAGGCTGTATGAACCACTTTGCCTTCATCCACAGCTCTGGTGACTGACTCAAAGAAGTCGACCAAGTTGAGCAGGCATGATCTACCCTTCACAAAATCAAATTGTGTGGGAACTAGAGTTTGGAGATTCCCTATATCCTTGTTTATCAGGTCCATGATGATGCATTCCATAGCTTTCCATATCAGACTTGTCAGGCTAATGGGGAAATAGTTCCCAGTGTTTGTAGTCACTCCTCCTTTGTGGAGAGGGATGACTGCAGCAGTGCGCCATTCAGTAGAGACAAAGCCTGAGGTGAGGCTGTGATTGAACAGGGCACACAGGTAAGGTGCCAGTTCACTCTTTAGTTCATATAGAACACAGCCAGGGATATTGTCAGGTCCCATAGAAGCTGTATTCTTGGCCTTGGCCAGTGCTGTTTTAAAGCAGCAATACTTGGTGTCTGGCAATCTACCTGTATTATGATTGGTCCTTTCGGGGGGAGGGGTAAATTTGGCACTTAATCTGTCGGCAAGTATATTGGCAATATCTGTTGGCTCGGTATAGGTGGTACCATTGTGCAATATCTCAGAGCAAATCTGGGTATTGCTGTGGAGATTTTTTACATAACTATAGAAGGCCTTGTGGTTGTCTTTACTATCTGTTGCAATTCTGTTTTCATAGCTAGCTTTAGAGGATTTGATGAGGGATCTCAACTTTTTGTTGAGGTTGATAAGGGAGTTTTTCCAGTCTAGGTACTTCACCTTATTCCACATCAGTTTCCTCCTTCAGTTGTAGAATTTGTTTATGGCAGGGGACCACCAGATTGGTTTCCTATTTTTGGAGGAGAATGTCTTAGTTCTATTGGGTATGGTGAGATGCATTTGTGTAGGTGTTCATACAGTGCATTGGTGTATGATTCGACAGTCATGCAACTGACCTCCATTTGCATGGGTGCCGTAAAGTTAGCCACCTCTGTTTTTAGGAGCCCAAAGTTAGCTTTGGAGAAGTTTTTCATGGTGGTTACCTTTGTGGGGTGGGTGGGAGGGATGTGGATTTCCAAGGTGATTAGTTTGTGGTCAGATCTAAGCAGGGAGGAGTTGACTATTGGTGTAGAGCAATGGACGCCATGTTAGTAATGACCAGGTCAAGGATGTTGCTACTTCTAGTGGGGGTAAGAACAAGCTGGTATAGGGCATTGGAATTAATGAATTCCAGGAAACATTGGGCAACTGTATTCGTACATGAGTAGTTTTCCCAGTTAACGGAGGGGTAGTTGAAGTCACCCAGTATGAGAGTGTTAGATTGGACCCTAATATTCTCCAGGGTGCTTAGGAACATGGAGTGTGAGTCTTGGGACATGGTTGGGGACCTATAACAGGCTACCACCTGAATCACTGTCTTACCCAATGTTAACTGTACCTGAAGTATCTCTGATGCGTTATGTTGGGCTACCAGTCTGGAGGTGTGCGCATCCTTTATGAATATGGCAACACCACCACCTTTGGAGCTTCGGTCCAAGTTCTGAGGCCGAAAGATGTGGAATGAGTTATAGCCTGGTAGTGCAGGGGTGCCTTCTGCGGCCTTGAACCAGGTCTCTGTTACAGCGCAAATGTTGATGTTCTCCATTCTAAGGAATGCTTCAAGCGAGTGCATTTTGAGATTTAGACTTGTAGCATTGAGCAGCATAAACCTCAGATTACATTTGTTTGTAGCTGTTATGGTGGTAATTTGGTCTTTGCAAGACCACCTAAAAATGGCACTATAGGGATGGCAAGAGCCTTGGTCACTATCCGGAAGCCCAGGGGTTTCAGATGCAGGCAATCTCTGGCAAAGCATTGAGGTCTGTCAATCATGTCATCCCAGGCAGACAGATACTGGATCCCCTTAGAATGACACCAGAAACATAGCCAATTGTTGACATCAATCATTTTCTGCTTGTACTGTGGTATCATTCTGGGGGAAAGTAGGATGCTGGTCAAGGCTAGAGTCATACCAGCCTGGGCTACATAATCCGAGAAATCCTCCATGTCTCTTTTCATGTAGTCCAGGGAGTTATGTCTTAGGTCATTCACACCCACACGTACAATGACAGAGTCATATTTGTACCTGTTGTTGAGGGACCTGAGTGCATGCATTATATGGTGGATCCTGGCACCTGACAGGCAGATGACTGATACTTTCTCCTTATTCAACCTAGTGAGTGGGACATCAGTGTGCCGCACTATCGAGTCACCTATGACTAGTGTGCTGGGCATGCTGTTTTCCCTTAGGGGCTTTGGTTGAGTTTCATTATTATTTGCTCTAGGCCACAAAGACAGTCCAATGCAGTGCAACACCTGAACTGGAAATGACTCTGTCATTGTCCATGTTGGAGTGAATGACTTGAGACTTACCTCCCTGGACTACATGAAAAGAGACATGGAAGAGCTCTCGGATCATGTGGCCCAGGCAGGTATGACCCTAGCCCTGAGTAGCATCCTGCCTTCGCCCAGAATGATACCACAATATAAGGATAAAATGATTGATTCAACAATTGGCTAAGCTTATGGTGTCATTCAAAGGGGATCCAGTATCTGTCTGCCTGGGATGACATGATTGACAGACCACGATGCTTTGCCAGAGATGGTCTGCACCTGTCGCACCCTGGAGAATATTAGGGTCCAATCTAACACTCTCATACTGGGTGACTTCAACTACCCCTCCGTTAACTGGGAAAACTACTCATGTACGAATACAGTCATATCTTGTTTGGCATCTACTTCTCTGAAGTACAGGTCATCACTAAGGGACTCTGGCTAACAAAGTTTGCAGATGACTGCAAACTGGGAGCCATTATTGAATCCCCAAATGATGTGGATACTCTACAAAAGGGCCTTACAGAAACAGATGCTTGGTGCCAGAGCCATGGGCTCAAGCTCAATGCCAAGAAATGTATTGTTATCCCCTTTGGGAAAAAACATGTATCCATGAATTACCATATAGGTGGCAGTACACTAAACACAGAAAGTGTGATAAGAGACTTAGGGACACAGGTGGACAGTGGTCTCACCTTCGATAACCACATCGCCACAACAGTCAGGAAATCCTTCTATGTGGCACACCTCATCACGAAGGGCTTTTCATCCAGAAAAAAGGAGGTCATTGTCCCACTGTACTCATCCCTCATTAGACCCATTATAGAATACAACGCCTCATTTGGTATGTACCTCTCAAGACATCTGCAACAACTGGAAAGGCCTCAGAAATACCTCACTAAAAGAATCACAGGCCTAAAGCAGATGCCCTACGCTGACCGCCTTAAAAAACTCCAGCTATACTCTGTGCATATCGTCTACTCAGAGGCAATCTCTGCTTAACATGCAAGGCCATGTCAAACCCAGAGCTGTTGGACATGCTACACTTAAAGAAATCCCAATCCCTCAGAGCTACACGCTCCAGGGATCTAAACCTTGTCATCACAATAAACAAAACATGCTGGAGGGATAGGTTCCTGACCCAGAGACTCCCCAGACTCTGGAATAGATTGCCCATACATGTCAAGCAGAGTGCCTCTTTGGAGCTCTTCAAGAGGAACCTTGACGTTTGGATGGGAGAAAGGAAATTCACCCCAGGGATCACGTCAGTCACCCTGCTAGACAGGGGTCCAGGAAAGTAAATAATGTGGGAAGAAATAGCCAGGGAATTGTTATGGCTAGGCTTGTATAGGCCCTAGGGTTGATAGCCTAGTACCAACCTATGAACCTATGAACCTATAAATATTAACACCACCAGTAAAAAGAACTTACCGCTGGCGGTAACCTTTATGAATTTCAGCAATGCACTGTACAGAACTGAAAGTTCTTGAAAAAATAACAGCTCTCCCAGATCCTGAAAAATTAATCTGAACTGCAATTTAGAAAAAAAAAGAATTATCTGAACAAGTATTATCATTAGAAAACATTAAAAATGCTAGAAATACAAGCAATGTAGACAGCATGTAACAAAGCAAAAATACCAGAATTGTTGCATGTAATAACATGTTTCAAAAAACAGAAAATGTACATAAAAATAAAAAAAACAAACATAAATCCTTTGGAACATATTCAAAAGCAATAAAAAAAAGTAAGTGTAGCAGACGAACATATTTGCGGCTATACAGTAAATCAAAGTAGTAAGACAAAACCAGATGAGTCTTTAGGAATAAGGATATAAAAATAAAATCTTAATACGTTCAGGTGTCTTAATATTTAAATGGTTAAAAATGCAATTATATTTACAAAAGACTTCTACAAATATATCTGCATATGACTCAAAAATGTCATTGCCAATAAAATGATTTAAGGAGAGGTGCCAGTAAATGAGAAAAAAATCAAAAGCAATTTCCATGGGTTAATAGGCACAAGATCTTATTTAGTAAATTATCCTACAGCAAAGCCAGTTGGACTTCTACCATTTCTTAATTATATAAAAATAATAGTCAAAACCATGAGGACACTGTATTAAATGAGTACAAAAATGTATTTAATGACATAGAAAATCTGAAAAGCTATCAAGTAAAACTACACATAGATAAAACTGATTTATAGAGACAGAGAGAGAGAAAGCTGATATATATATATATATATATATATATATATATATATATATATATATATATATATATATATATATATATATATATATATATATATTTTTTTTTTTTTTTTTTTATACATGCACACATATACATATGACAGAGGTCATGGTATACTGGAAGTGACTCCAAGTGGGATGGACATGTGCTGTTCTATTGCAGATGGTCTGAGCTAAGTAGCAGACTTATATTTTGATATGGGGGACTGAGACCTAGCAGAAGGGAGGTGCCAACTCTGATTTATTTTTGTTTTAATTTCACATTTGTTAACTGGGTAAGCACACTGGTCAGAAGACCCTTTTCAAAAGTGACTCAAGCTGCGGTTGGAAGTAAATACATTACAATAAATCAGTCACATACAAAATGGTATTGTGCAGCATAATAGCATACATTTTATCACAGCCAATATCAAATGACATTTGATTTGATCCTAGAAACACAAAAATATAGTGTCTTCCCTCATGCACTTAGATATGAAGAATGCACCATGTTCACCCCACTACTGGTCTGTGGAATTAAATACATCGAGTCAGCAGTCCTGTAAATGCACATTCTCCAAAAAGGATGTACAGCACCAAAAACATGGGGAGACTCAGTTTATCTCACATACCTAGTATGCCAGTTTTCTTCAAGGTTGCATGACCTCAGAGTTAGCCTATTTAAATTGGGTGGTCTGTGTGCAAACTCGTCCCACAATGCTAGGGTCATTTTTTTCCCATATTGAATGCATTATCTAACCAAGATTCAAACTTCATTCTGAAGCAGCATGCTTAAATCAAGAGTGAAACTGCAGGAGTCACAAGAAAAGCTATGCATTATGAAGGCATCAATGCCATCCAGATGTGAGAAGGTAATGCCACAGCAAGCCCTGGCAGGAAGTGGGCACATCTTGAGTGAGGAAGTGACAGTTGGAGATCATTGAAAAATTGTGAAAAAAAAAAATGATTTCATGGAGATGATCTCGGCTGCAATGCACTACAGATGGTCTCTAAATGTAGATCAAAGCTTTCTCATGCATGTCCATCCATCTGTTTATTCTAAACCACTTTTTCTGGTAAAGGCTGTAGTGGTACCAAGCTGAGCAGAGGGGACCATACATCCTTAGCCCCAAGAACAGCCTCCAACTCATAATATGTTAAACCTGAGTATTCCCAGCCAAGCTGGCAGAGAAAATTGCTCCACTGCTATCCTGCGTTCACCCAAGTGAGCTGAGCCAAGTGCATTTCTCATAGAAAACACCTATAGATATTCTGCAAGGTGTGAAACCCACCTCACTCCTTAACATAAAGAAGCAGTATCTGCTCTCCAAGATCCTCCTACTTTCTGAGATCATTTCTATGTCATAAAGTGTGAAGCCAGCTACCCCGCAAAGCAATATGATTTTTACAGCTTTTGCATCCACAATTTCATCCTCTCAGTCACTGACCAAAGCTCAGAACTATAAGTAAGGATGGGCACATGGACAGATCTGTGAAATGAAAGCTTCATCATATGGCTGACCTCATACTTCATCACCACAGAGTGGCACATTGTACTGTATGCATCCACTGGTCAGTCTTCTGATCTGTTCTGCCTTCATTCATGAATAAAACCACAAGATGCTTACATTTTCACCTGAAGTAGTAACCCCCCCCCCACACACACACACACACTTCTTGAAGAAGGCACCTTTCTCTTTTCTGAGAGACAGCTGTGACCTCTGAATTTGGTACATTTATTTTCAACTCATCTGTATTACACTCAGCAGCAAATTAGTCCAAGGAATGCTGGAGATCATAGTCTCTTGAGATTAATAGGACAACACAATATTCATATCGGACAGTCTGGAGACCTTGGCTATGCCTTGATATCCTACATGAAATTCACAAACAGGGTGGAAGGGGACGCATGACATATTCCTATCGGGGTCTTACACCCATCCTGAATGCATTTTACTTAACACTGAAACTGCAGACACAAGTCTCACCTCTCAAATGCAGTCACTTGACATGCAGCAGCAGCCCTGAGGCCCAGTACTGTTCTAATACTTCTTACAAAGCATTATGAGATACATGGTCATATGCCTTCTCCATATCATAAACAAATGTGGACAATACTAGTAATTACCCATGACCCCCTAATATCTATCTATCTAAGGACAAAGATTGCTTCTACTGTACTACAGTCAGGATAGGATCTGTAATGCTATTGAATTCATTATCCTTTCCATCAACTCGGCATATGCTTTTCTGGGCCTTCCTTGCAGTTTTTACGAAATGGTTTGTCTGTGTGACCTTTTTACCCATTTGTGATGAATAAAGTTGTTGCTTTGGAACACTAACTGGGTTTCATGATTTTTGGAAATTATTGTGACTGAGCTCATCAACAAATTTTTAAGACCACTAGTTTCTCTGTTATTTATTTTTTCCTCAACACTTGTGGTGGTGAGGTTGGAACTAGACAGATTCCTCTGCTTGTTCATTTTTTTTATCTTTTTGCCTTTTGTTTTGAATTTTTTAAAAAAGGAATCAATATCCCATTTTGCTATTTCAGAGGAATTGTTCCAGCCTTCCACAAAACATTGACAAGACAAGTTAAGAACAATGCCACAGTGACCTCCATCATTTTCAGTATTTCTGTTTGAGTCTCAACCACTACTGCAGTCTTTTCATAGCAAAACTATATGACTGCTGTATTATCCTAATCTGCTAAATGGTGCCAATCTCACCATCTTCTCCGGACACTGATTCAGTGGAGAAGGGCATATCCACTGGATTCAGAAGTACCTCAAAGTAGTACTTCTACCTCTCAACAATGGCCACACTCAAGCCTACCCACTTTTCCATCCCTGCTAAAAACTACATTTAGTTATGTAAATGAAACAGAAAACAGAGAAGAGCCTATGAGACTAATAATTTAAAAAAGTACACATGAGCAAAGAAAGAGTGGAGAATTTGTATCAATCATGTTTTGTTTTGCACTAACAGAAAAATGAAAGTGAGGAACTGCAGTTTAAGTGCAGAATCAGAGAAAGGCAGAGGGAAGATTTGATTTCTGAGGAATATCACTTGGGATGATAAGAAAAATGTTGCTTACAAAGATTTGAATAACATGTGTGGATTACATTATTTATTTACCACTGAGGTCATTTGAGAAGGCACTCACTGATAGAAACATTTTCCAGTATGATGACAAATACGGCTGTGAAGAACAGTAAATCTAATGACATTAATAGAAACAAGTATAACTTATAGGTTCACAGACTCATAGGTTCACAAATAGGATCAAGGTCCAGGTAGTCATCCAATGTCTTTTTAAATGTAAAGATGGATTTATTAACAAGAGCTTATTTCATAGACAGGAGTCTTTGAGATATAAACTTGTTTCATGGTATGGTCGATATTCATTTTTATAGAGATCCAGTGCCCTCTTGTGTAAAGGTCACCAAAGGAGTATTCAAAGGAGTCTATTAATTGTCTGTATGTCAGTCAAATGCCTACTCTAAAAAAGTCACTAAGATATAGAAAAGAGAATGTGCGAATGGGTTCCTTGGTTATAAATCTCTTAAAGCCATTCAACTCTCTTTGTGAGGAGCCTTTGTACCATCTTCAGTTACACTAGATGGTGTGTGAGAAGGTGAGAGAGCAGGGTTCAGTATTCTATAACTGGACTGATAACAGCAAGGGGACAATTATGTTACTGGCATGGTGTTTAATGCCAGAGAGGACCAGCTGGGTACTTTCATATGATTTACAGATAGTATGCATTATCATGTAGAAAAATGGGACAGTGTGTAAACTGTACTGTACAGCAAGTGTGCTGGCTATCCATAAACAGCCCATCATGTAGTGCTACATAATCTTAAACCAGTCCTGACTATATTGCTAAGGGCTCAAGGAAAGTACTCATTGCAGGACATATGAAACAGAGAAAGCATATGTGTTTGAAAAATGATATGGGAGAATGTGTGGTGTGTGTGTGCGTGTGTGTGTGTGTGTGTGTGTGTGTGTGTGTGTGTGTGTGTGTGTGTGTGTGTGTGTGTGCGTGTGTGTGTGTTTACGAGCGCAAGTGCTTGTGCAAATGGGAGTTCCCATTGGTGGGAAGCTCTCTAAAAAGGAAAGATAACACTACTGTACAAGAAGCTGGATAATTCATACATTATGTGTAGTAAAAAGCTGAAGTGGTACAACAAATAGTACAATTGCTTTTGGTGCTAGAACATCAGAAGGCTTTGGGTTATAGTGCCCCCCCCCCCAGGTGACTGAATTAATTGCAGGCCAGTTTGGCCTAATGTTTGAGGCATTGCCTCCTACACATATTGTGGGTTCAAGCCCCATCTGGGAGGTATAATTTATTTGACAACTGGTGAAGAGAATTAAAGCTGTGAGCTGTACAGCATTGGATTACCTCAGCCTTTATTTGGCTGCTGTGTGACCTTGAGCAAGTCACTTAACCAGACAGAGTTTTGGGGCTATTAGGAATTTGGGCTAGGTTTATTAATAGACATCTGGACTGTGTGCCTTGTAGCTAACTATGAACCTATAGTGCAGAATATGCCTGTGTATCACAAAGGTGGGGAGAAAGCAGATTAACTGATCTTTGAGGCATGATGACAACACATTAAACAATGCAGTTGAGAACCAACCCTTTAAAGTAAAAACTGCAATGTTTTAGAAGGAATAAATTTTCAGGAAAATGGCAGTGAAGCATTAGAAAGTTCTCCAGCTAGACAAGAAGAGTGTACGAGTCTGTTCTTTAAACATTATTCTAGCTAAAGAAAGTAATTACCAACTTCAAAGAGCTCTGATGTATATGCAAGTAAAAGGAGAGAATCGTTGCTTCAAATGAAAGTACCATACATGTGGGAAAACTTAGTGAGAGTTAAAATGTAAATGAGAAACCTATCACTTTTTTCTCAGATGTTTGCAGAGATATGAAAAATATGATACAAGACTCCATCTTTAAAGTGGATGGAACATCTCTATCATAGTATGGCCATAATACTTTATTAACTGTGAATCGATAAATCAATCTGAAATAAAAAATAATTTCAATTAATTTTTTTAATTAATTGAATTTAAATAAACTGAATTATGTGAATCTGAAGAAATAAAACAGCGATAAGATAAATTTAAGTTCTTGCAGATAATACAGTAGCAGAGTAAAAGGCATTGTTATGTCTGAGGAGGGGATCTGGCATGGTGAGATAAACACCACTGTGAGAAAAGAATTTGAAGATAAATAATATGCTTTTCAAAATCCATTTTGCCAACAGCAGCAGTAGTGTTGCTTATCAGATAGTATTAAGTAGCTTACTCTTTATGATACTTGGTAAATTCAATCTAATCTTACAGGGAACATGCTACGACCAAATCCTGTGACACGCTAAAAGCCAGATAACACCCTATCACCCGCCAGTTATCCTTGGATCCGTCTTGCTAACAGTCCATTCTTCACATTTAAAACAAATGGTAAATATACCACATAATCCCCAGTCCAATCAGAGTTATTTTGATTATCCATTTAACATGTTATAATTGTCCTGCCTGACTTGCTAAGCCCTCTTTTTATGCCTTCCTCTCTACTTTTTATGTTTCCCTCTAATGCATACATTGGCATCACTAATGCAAACTTTTTTTGTATGTTCTCCATAATACAGCATATTTTGTGGACTAGAAGTGATTGAACATCCTAACTTCATCTTTTGCTGAGTTATCACAATTAAGAGGAAAACCTATAACCTTCCACCTGAGAGGATAAACAGCCTATTTATTTATTAATTAATTATTTGGCTTATTAAGTTCTTAGGTAACTACTAGGCAATCAGTCTGCAGATCATTACAAGCCCAGCTAAAGGGAAGGCAAGAAAGACAAACCAGGGGAGAACTTAAGGCTGCCAATCCAATTATCTAGGCTTACCCTATGCTAGGCCATTTAACATGTAGACAAAGCTTGTTGTAGAAGTGAGAGGTATGTTGGGATAGGAATCTGTCATGCCAATGTGTCTTCTTGATCTGCTGATGAAGTTTAAATTCATTTAACCAGCTACTTGAGGTACCATTTGTTCTGTGAAACAATAGGAGATCAAAGAGGGTTAGATCTTTCATGCTCATAAAGCTAGACACAGATCTCCATGTAAAAGTCTGAAAGACACTGAGTAAAGAGAGACGGCTGCCAGTCTGAACTGGTAACTAAGATTTTTGAGGCAACTTATGTTTTTACTATGAATCTCTGAGTTCCTTCAAGCTAACTGATACTTTTAGACAAATACGTGCCAAAATGTGAATTATATTCAATAATGGGCCTGATTAAATAAGAGAAAGCAGAATTAAGTCTTCTTTGGATCTGGTGGAAATGCCTTTGGAAATTAGATGACCTGGATAGAAGGCTTTTTGAACTACTGTGGAAACATGATGATCAAATGATAAGGAATTATCAACAAGAGTACCTAGATCCCTTATCACAGTGTCAGACCTTAGGCTTGTCTCACATATGGGATAGATGAAAATGCTGTTTGCCAAATGAACTATGCTACATCATCATCATCATCATCTTCTTCTTTCGGCTGTTCCCATTAGGGGTCCTGTCAAAGGAAAAATATACTTTAAAAATGATCAATACGCGGTAGGTTCAGGTTAAGGCACTTTAATCTTGCAGCAAGGAGACAAAAATGTGCTAATACAGAGTTTGTCTAACTAGAATCAGGAAATGCAGGCATTTTTATACATTTTCTAATAAGACATTGCCTACCAAGCTGACGTAGTAAATCACAAGTTTTAACATCATCATTACATAGCAGTTGTTTTCATGATTTTCTGCTTGTACTATCAATTTTTGTGAGAAACTTCCTAAGAAAAACAATGTGGCCTTGGCTACCACCGGTTAGATATATGCAATGTTACCATTCAAGGTACTATGGCTAATTTGAGCACAAAGCAAGTACAGATTGCAGTTCATTTCTCCAACAGTCCTTTGTCTATGTTATCTCTAACTTCTGCAGCTGTGCATGTTCTCATACTTCGAACAGAGCTGATTGTTTAAAATCATTACATTACAGAATATAGCATTGTTCATTCTTTGCTTCCTGACCTAGCAGATAATCACCTGCTTCTCAAGTACATTTCCAAAAGGCATAAACATGAATATTGTTGTGATAGCAATTACTAGGTCAGAGGGCATCTTACAAGTTTCAGAAAGCACACTACAGTTTCAAAAGCATCTTTTAGTCTCATATAAAACTAAGCTGTATATAAAATAGTGCATATAAAATAGAATGAAAAACATGTTAACTCATTTAGTTTCTAATTAGCATTAAGCACACACATTAATACATATTTTTTCTGACATTTCCCCCCTGTTAATACTTTTTAATTCTATTTTCAAAAGAATAAACAGTTTGCTTCTTCTCCTAACCTCTTCCATTCAGGATCTGCAGTTGAGTCATTCAGTTTAAACTTATGAAAGTGTTTCACATTTCAACAATTCTTCAATATCAGTACTTTGATACAAAGTCTCAGAAACTGATATATCTATGAATTCTTTGATTAACTTTTTCATGCAGGGAATACCACAACAAATGCATGCTCCTAATAGGAGTAATCCCACACAAATGGCAATCAGGATGTTCATTAGGATGGAACCCCACCCCCCAAACAAATTCTGGAAAAAGTCTATCAGAGGGTTTGGGCCTGGTTTGGTCATGGTCGACACTTGCTGGCTCACCTCAAGATGGTCATTTATTTCGTGCTGGTTGTCCGGAATGTATGAACAGCATTCTTCTTTTATTAAAGTGCACGTACCACCTCTCGCCACTAGGGTGAAGTCAAGAGCCATGTGGTTCTGAAGCACCACAGTTCTCATAGCATTCAGTTCATCAGTCACTAATTCGAGAGCAGAAAAAGTTGCATTGCTCATAACTTCGAGAAGTTTAGACAGTTTTCTCAGCTCCCAAATCGAATTCACTGTGCCATATGCAGGGGCTATGCCTGCCCATAATATAATGGTGTCACTCAAGTCCATGCGTGTCAGTTTATCTTTGTTTTTTGCAGAGTTATGGTTTCTCCATCCTGCTTATATTCATCCTACTGGATTCTCGAGTCTCTTAATCGGACTTCTAGGTTTGCTGTTGACCTCTCTGATGTTTCAAATTTTTCCCTGCGGCAAAGCTGCAGTGTGTCGTATGGCCGGAACCAGGTAACCCAAAAAACAACTGCCGGACCAATTCTCAGGTAGTCATTTATATGCTTTTTTCCCATAAACAAAATAACAATTCTCTACTTTAGTATTGATATAAGCTTGCCCTGCATGAAACATTTTCTTATCAATAATAGAAAGCTGTTTTAAAAGAATAGGATTATGCTGTATCTCATCAACACTCTTATGCATCTTAGCAAAATATGCATCATAGTTTGTATCACAAAAAGTTTTAGTCTTACTAGGTTTAATATAACATTTATAAGAAACAGTCACATTGCAATTGCTCCAACCCACCTGAATAGTGTCATTTTTGTAAAAACATACAATCCCTTTTTGTGTAACAGGTAGGTACAATGCTATCTTGTCTTGTGACTTCACAGGTGTAGTATCAAAAATCAAGTTTTCCCAGGTCTCATTGACCCCTAGGGGGACAGCAGTCATTAATAATCCCCCGTATACTGTCGGTATAGCTGTGCAAATACAGCAGTTCAAAATATTGAAAGTCTCAGCATACACATATTTAATTGCCTGGTAAGTGTTAAAGTTTGGATGCCAGTCTATGAGTGATGCATCCTGTTTGATCAGTTGAACTTTTGTGGCTGGGAAAAGGAAAGGCCACAACAAAAAGATCAATGTTATCAGTATGGCTATCAGAATAATCATGCAAATTTTCTGAGGTTGTTCTGCATCTCTGTTTACTCTATACCTGGTCATTTTGTTCTCGTTGTACAACAGTAACAAGGTTTTTGTCCAGTTCAAAGTTCTTAACCAGTTTACAATGTGTCAAATGAATCCAGGATGCTCGCTCTGCGATCTTGACTGCAGTGGGTGTCGACAGTAGTACCTGGTATGGCCCTTCCCACTTCGGAGAACTCCAGTTCTTTTTCTTCACGACCTTCACCCAAACCCATGCGCCTGGGGCTACTGCTGCTTCCGATGGTCTGGTTTGCTCTTTATCTGAAACAGAATTTAACTGCAAAAGTTTGTTATTCAAAAATCGCCTCATATACCCTGCAAGTGAACTGTCAGCCTCCTGCTCTGCAGGCATGAGAGGTTTCCATTGAGGTGTATAATATGCCCTCCCAAACAGAACTTCAAAAGGAGTTAACCCTTTTGCATTTGGAACAGTTCTCATGCTCAACAGTGCCAGAGGTAAACAGTGCACCCAGTTCTTTTGTGTCTCACTAATCAATTTTCTAAGCTTGTTTTTGAAAACCCCATTATGCCTCTCCACTAATCCTGCAGATTGGGGGTGGTATGCACAATGATTGTTCAGAGAAATCCCGAAATAACAGCTAAGTTGTTGTATAGTTTGATTTACAAAGTGTGTGCCATTGTCACTATAAATCTTTTCCGGTATGCCAAATCTAGGAATAATTTCTTTAACGAGGACTTTTGCAACAGTCGCTGCATCTGGAGTTTTAGTTGGAAAAGCTTCCACCCATTTGGAAAACATATCTATAATGACAAGGCAGTACTTCTTATTTTCGCATTTGTTCAGCTCTATAAAATCCATACAAATAGTATGGAATGGATATGGTGGTGTAGGGAAACTCCCTTGCTTAGGTTTTAATGCCCCTTGTGCATGGCATGCTGCACAAAATTTTTTTGTGTAGTTTGTAAATCCATACATCGTAAACACTCGATTCACTAACTGTACCATCCCCCCTGTTGAGACATGGCACTGCCCATGGCTCAACAAAGCTGCATATCTAAACAAGTTAGATGGTAAAATCGGTTTCTTTTCTTTGGAGATGTACAGTCCCTTCTCAAGGATTGTTCCTCATTTTATCCACTTTTGTTTTTCTACATTTGTAGTAAGTGTCTGCATTGTTTTTAACATGTCTAAGTCTAAAATCTCAGATGGTTGTAATTCCTCACTCAAAAGAAATACTTCTGAAGCTGAAGCTGCTTGTTTTGCAGCTGTATCAGCCCTCGCATTACCTTTTGAAATTCTATCCTGTTGCTTGGTATGAGCTACGCATTTGCAAATAGCTACTTTCTGGGGTAACTATATAGAGTCTAACAAGTCTAAAATAAATTGCGCATGGTTAATTGGTTTATCTGTAGATGTTAACATTCCTCTATTTTTCCACTGCTGCGCAAAAACATGTACAGCAGAAAAAGCATACTGGCTGTCAGTAAAAATGTTCACTCTTTTACGTTTTGCTAAGGTACATGCCCTTGTCAAGGCAATCAATTCTGCTGCTTGTGCAGATAGGTTGTGTGGTAAAGACTTTGCTTCTAAAATCTCGGTATCAGAAACTACTGCATACCCCACTAGATTCTGTCCTGTAGGACCCCTCCTGCACGAGCCGTCCACATAGTATGTCACCTCGGCATCATCCAAGGGAACATCTGTGAGATCTTTTCTAGGTAGTGTCTTTTGCTCAATCTCCTGCAGGCAGCAGTGTGGTTTGCCATCTGCAGGGGTTGGGAGCAAGGTTGACGGATTCAAAGTTGTGCATCATTCAATTGTCATATGAGGTTGGCTCAACAGTATAGTCATACAGGAAAGATGTCTAGCAGGAGAAATATATGCTACTTTTTCTTGCAGTAAAATAATCGCGACTGCATGAGGCACTCTCAATGTGAGAGGGTGGAACAATACTACTGAGGCTGAAGCCTGCACTGCCATTGCAGCTGTGACTTCTGCTTGTACACAGTGCGGCAAGGATCGCACCACTGGGTCTAGCTGTGATGAATAATAAGCTATGGGGCGTTGTTTGTCCCCATGCTGTTGTGTTAACACTGATGTCATATAATATTGCTTACAATCTACAGTTTGGAAAAATCATTTATGATAGTTTGGTAATCCTAAAACTACGGAAGAAGCTATCAGTTGTTTCAGTTTGCAGAAAGTTGATTCTGCTTCTGGTGTCCACTGTAATAAATCTTGTGCTGCCATCGGCTTTTTGAATATCAAGTTAGTCAGCTGAGCAGATTCCAAGGCATAGTTTGGAATCCAACTCCGACAAAAGTTAGTAGTACCCAGGAAGGGCATAATTTCCTTCTTGGTAGTTGGTTTAGGTGCTTGTAATATTGCTGTTTTTCTGTCTTCATCTAATATTCTGCCTTCTTTGGATATTACATACCCCAGGTATTTGACCTGTTTTTTCCAAAGTTGCAGTTTGTTTTTGTTTATCTTGTGTCCTTGAGTGGCTAAAAATTGTAATAATGCTCTGGTATCCTCTCTTCATTCTTGCTGGATGGGGGCTGCAAGCAGAATGTCGTCTACATAAAGTAAAATCTGACTGCCTTTCGATGGGATAAATCCCACCAGGTTACTTGCCATTTCTTGTGCGAATATTGTTGGACTTTCACAATATCCCTGTGGTAGTCTCGTATATGTATACCGTTTCCCCTGAAATGTAAATGCAAACCAATGTTGACTGTCAGGGTGTATCGGTATTGAGAAAAATGCATTGCTAATATCTACCACAGAAAAATACTTTTGTTGAGGTTTCAAATCATTCAATAAAGTGTGTGGATCTGGCACCATAGGTGCTCTGGGTATAACTGTGTCAAGACTCCTTCCTTAAGTAAGGCTGCTATTATAGGTTTGATTCCTATTTCTGCATCCTTTCTCAAGGGATACTGTCTCTTTTGAGGTCTAAATGCTGATTTTGGCATGATAGTAACTGGTCCTGCTGTACGAATAAGTCCTACATCTGATTTCCCTGTTGACCAGAGAGTCTCTGGTATGTCTCATAAGGCTTTTTCCTCTTCCTCTAGTAAGAGTGCTACTCAGCTATCCTCACTTGCCTGTGAGTGTACAGCTAGGTCTGTCTGCATTATCCAATTTAATTTCTGCTTCTGTACTCCCTGTTCGGAAAGTTCTAACTCTGTCTGCTTTTCCCATCTTGTGACTTTTTCTCCTAGGTCTGCCCACTTCAAATTTCTATCTTTAGTTAAACTCACATGTGGTAATCAATTAGATTTGTAAAGTACTATGAATTCCTGGGACAATGAACAGCTTACTACACGGTTTCCTTCTGTGTCCCAGTACAAATTTCGTAATACTAATCTGTTAGCATGGTTTCTAAACAGTTCTTGCTCATATTCTTTATCAGGTCCTA
Organism: Protopterus annectens; assembly: GCF_019279795.1. Taxonomy (NCBI): domain Eukaryota; kingdom Metazoa; phylum Chordata; order Ceratodontiformes; family Protopteridae; genus Protopterus; species Protopterus annectens. Next base: position 633,669,769 of record NC_056726.1, on the reverse strand, counting down.
GTCTGTTACAGTAATATAGAGTGCAATGCAACAAATGCTGTTTATCAGTGTCAAGGGAGGGGGATTTACTGATGGCTACATTCATCAGTTCCTCGGTTACTGCCCCTGGACCAGTCGTAACTAAGTCCTGGCTGTACCAATATAATGTTTCACCCTCCGGTCACACTACAAAGGTATCCATTTGTCGCTGTGCTTCCATACCCTGCATAGTTGGAACCACGGCTATGCCAAATATCTGCATTAGGTCTCTGCCCAAGAGATTCACTGGGCATTTTGCAGAAACAACAATTTTGCTTTCCTGGGTCATCCCTGAAACTGGGTCAGTTATCGCTATGTTGTGGGAGAGTGGCTCCCGATATAGCTGTCCATTAGCTGCTTTCACTAATATGTAGTCAAGTGATTCTGAATTCTCTGGTAGTTTGGAAGGATGTATCAGGGTCCGTGAAGCCCCTGAGTCACACAGGAATTTAACTTCCCTCCCCTCTACCAGAAGTGTAACTTCCGGTTTTGTGTCTGCTAAGTAGAGCTCTAGGCTCAATAATGCCAAGTCCAAAATTTCATTTTCTTCATTATCTGTGATTTGATTTACATCCTCTATTTCTTCTGTCACATCCTCTACCCCTTCTATCACATTTGTACTTGTCTTTTCTTGTTTATTCCTATCCAGTGATTCTTGACTATCATATAGTGATTCCTCACCCTCCTTGTCTTCTGTGGTTACCTTTTTATTTTGCCTGCAATCCCTTGCTAGATGTCCCTTTTTCCCGCATTTAAAACATTCAGCCCTTTTCTTTCTCTTTTCAAAGTCCTCTGATCGTTTATCAGATTGTTTGTTTCCCTGGGCATTTTTCTTACCCTTCTTCCCAGTTTCTACTACAAAGACTTCTTATCCGTCTTCTACTGCGAATACTTGAGTTTTCTTTTTCTTTTTACTATTAAAATGCCTTTCGGCATGTCTTGCATATTCAAGTAATGACTGTAATCTACTTGTACGACGATCTACCATGTGCTTTGTAATAAAGCTGCTAATGGGTGCAATACTGCCTTTTAAAAATGCATTCTTTAGCTGCTGCTCATATGGGGACTCATGTGTTTGGTCTTCAGGTACCTGCATTCCACAATGGTTATTAAAACATTCTAATAATCTGGCATAATATCTATCAACAGTTTCACCTTCTTGTTGTATGCACTGATTAATGCAAGTCCAATCAGCCCTAGGCTTCCATTTCTCAGAGATTCGGTCTGTCAGACCTTTCACTCTGTTGTCCAGTTCTGCGTTACTATGTGGGAGTGGTCTAAACTCTGCATCACAGGGATTCCAGTTGCCACTGATCATGTGCCAATCTGGACCTACGATTTGTCTAACTACTTTCTCTACTTCCTCTCCGTTCAAATGGTAACTTAACCTCATGCCCTGTAAGTCTTCTAAGAATTTTCTAAAATTAACTTTTGGATGGGGAATTCCCTCTGTGGCTTTCTGGATATCTTCCGGTGTCCATGGTCTATATACTAGAAGAGTTCGGTCCTGTCCTGCCTGTAATGCCTGCGGATTTGGTACTTCTATGAGTGGACATATCTCTTCTTCACTCATAGCTTGTGAATTTTTATTCATTTCATACAATTCAATATCCCCTCTTAAGTTGCGTGTTCGAGACCTGGTCTCGATAGGATCTCTGACAAACGGTTTTGGTTTTGCAGGAACAGCTGGGTATAGCGGAGGTGGATCAGCTTGTCCACTCGCTTCATATTCTGGTAAGGGAAGCGGAGGGGGTGGAGGGGCCATTGCTATTACCAAGTTATTGTCTTCTTTATCTAAGAACATTGCTTTTGAATTTTTAATCTTTTGTTCCCTGCGGTTTGCTTCCTCAAGCCACCTGTGTGCCTGAGGGACTCTTAATTGTCGTTGCTTTTTTAGCTGACCTTTCACGTCTGTTTTAAGTTGTCTAACAAGTTTAATAAGTGAAGGTTTATCTAGATTACCGTCAATTTTTTTTTTTTTTTGCTTATTACTTGTATAATCTGATATCTTGAATTTTTGATATTTTGCAATAATTCTTAATCTCATTAGTAGTATTGTAGTGGAGCTTTTCTCCTCGGGCCTCCACTGAAAATGGACAAGTATCCAGTTGGACTAGCCCGGTAAACAAATGTAAAATAAAAATAAAAAAATAAAAAAAATAAAATTTGTATTTATTAACCCATTTTGTATAATACCTAACATCATCGGCACGCTGTAATTGCATATATTTCGCGTCTTCGGTTAAGGGCGGGTCTCAGGAACTTTTTGTGCACTGATTTCCCATGTTGCCTTAACTAAGTTAGAAATTGTTACGTAACCCTTTTTATCACGTGGTACCACGATTTAAACTTTTTCACAGTTTATCTAGAATAACTGCCTACCTATTCTGTTTCCCTGATCTATGACAAGACAGCAATCTTTTTGTCCCTGATCTGCACATGCAAATCTCCCTGACAAAAACAACAATACTGTAACAAGTCCCTGATCTAAAACAGAAAAAGGTAAATTCTTCCTTACCTGACCCTCCGTGTGTTGATCCCACCGGAACGTTGACTCGTCCTCCAATCCCAGATCAGAAACAGTGGCTGGCCTCTTTCGAACGACAATTCAGTCGGAGGTCTTTCAAAGCAGAAGAGCCGATGTGGCCACTTCTCCGTATAGGTACATGCCACCAGGCCCAATTCTGACCTGAGCCAGAGTGAGAGATATGGTTCTGGTCCGAAGGACCAAACTGTCAAAGGAAAAATATACTTTAAAAATGATCAATACACCATAGGTTCAGGTTAAGGCACTTTAATCTTGCAGCAAGGAGACAAAAACGTGCTAATACAGAGTTTGTCTAACTAGAATCAGGAAATGCAGGCATTTTTATACATTTTCTAATAAGACATTGCCTACCAAGCTGACGTAGTAAATCGCAAGTTTTAACATCATCATTACATAGCAGTTGTTTTCATGATTTTCTGCTTGTACTATCAATTTTTGTGAGAAACTTCCTAAGAAAAACAATGTGGTCTGGGCTATCACTGGTTAGATATATGCAATGTTACCATTCAAGGTACTATGGCTAATTTGAGCACAAAGCAAGTATAGATTGCAGTTCATTTCTCCAACAGTCCTTTGTCTATGTTATCTCTAACTTCTGCAGCTGTGCATGTTCTCATACTTCGAACAGAGCTGATTGTTTAAAACCATTACATTACAGAATATAGCATTGTTCATTCTTTGCTTCCTGACCTAGCAGATAATCACCTGCTTCTCAAGTACATTTCCAAAAGGCATAAACATGAATATTGTTGTGCTAGCAATTATTAGGTCAGAGGGCATCTTGCAAGTTTCAGAAAGCACACTGCAGTTTCAAAAGCATCTTTTAGTCTCATATAAAACTAAGCTGTATATAAAATAGTGCATATAAAATAGAATGAAAAATGTGTTAATTCATTTAGTTTCTAATTAGCATTAAGCACACACATTAATACATATTTTTCTGACAGGTCCCCACAGCGGATCTTCTGTTTCCATTTCTTCCTGTCCGCTGCATCATGCTCTTTCACACCAACCGCCTGCATGTCCTCTCTCACTACATCCATAAACTTTATCTTAGGCCTTCCTCTTTTCCTCTTACCTGGCAGCTCCATCCTTAGCATCCTTTTCCCAATATACCCAGCATCCCTCCTCAGCACATATCCAAACCAATGCAATCTTGCCTCTCTTGCTTTGTCTCCAAACTGTCCAACCTGAGCTGACCCTCTAATATACTGATTCCTAATCCTGTCCATCCTAGTCACACCCAGTGCAAATCTTAACATCTTTAACTCTGCCACATCCAGCTCTGATTCCTGCCTTTTCGTCAATGCCACCGTCTCCAACCCATATAACATAGCTGTCTCACTACCCTCTTGTAGACCTTCCCTTTCACTCTTACTGGTATCTGTCTGTCACAAATCACTCCTGATACTCTTCTCCACCCATTCCACCCTGCCTGTACTATCTTCTTCACCTCTCTTCCACACTCATCATTACTCTGAACTGTTGATCCCAAGTACTTAAACTCATCCAACTTTACCAACTCTACTCCCTGCATCCTCACCATTCCTATACCCTCCCTCACATTTGCACACATATATTCTGTTTTAGCCCTGCTGACCTTCATTCCTCTCCTCTCTAAAGCATATCTCCACCTCTCCAGGGTCTCCTCAACCTGGTCCCTACTCTCACTACATATCACAATGTCATCTGCAAACATCATAGTCCACAGGGCCTCCTGTCTGATCTCATCTGTCAACCTGTCCATCACTACTGCAAATAAGAAAGGGCTCAGAGTAATGTTTGCATGGTAGTTGTATATCAGCTGCAAGTGTGCGGGCCGCAAACCATGAGGCCCATGAAAGTCACCTGGAGAGGTTGCAATGTGAGGCAGATTAATTGCTGATTGTATAAAGGTGGTGGCTTGGAGAGGACATTTTATCTGAAGAAGTTGTGGGACGAAAACATAAATTTGAGCTTGTCAGCATTTATCTTGGATGTTTGTTCATGTATTTATTAAAGTCTGTTGAGTGCTACTACCGGTTTTGAACCTTTGTGCTTTTTTCCTGTTTTAGGATATATCACTTGTAGGATAAGTGGAAATTTGCCTCTTTGGTTGGATGGAGCTTAAAGGCTTTCATGAACTGTGGCAGACTAAGGGAAATTCTAAAAATAAGAGCATTAGATTGCTAGATTTTTTAGGGCTAAGGTCAAAGAATTGAAACATGCTAGGCTATGGTTCTGTTGGATTTACTACTGAATAACATGGTTTACTTAGGAATGCAAAATTGCTATTACTATTACAAATTGTGCATATTAAAAAGATTTAAACAGAACTTTTAAATAAATGCATTATTTAAATATACTGTATCTTACTTTTTTGTCATTAATGGCAGCAGTGACTATATGCATATTTGCACACATATGCGTGCATCAGTGGATGAACCAATGTTCGTCAGTTTTCAACACGCAGCAGATGACTTCTGTGGTGTGACATCTTAATGTATTTTGCAGTTATGTTCCAGAGAGGGTGTTCACTGTTATTTTATTTTTCTTGTTTGTGCTTTTGTAAGAGTTAAATGTTTCTTCAATCTTCTTTTCCTCAGTTTGTTTTGCAATATGTTGCCTAGCAAATTAGGCAAAATGTATTTCTAGGCCATAAATACTTTGAGTGGTCAGAATACATGTCATTATTATGTTCACCACCTCTCAGTTAAACAGGTTCCAGTATATTATGTGAAATGACACAGTCACTGCATATTTATTGATTGCAATATAGTTGTTGTAAGGGAGCATTAGTTTCTCCATGGTTTTCCATTCATCCACCTTTGATGTCAGCCTGTGAACTGTAAATGCTAATATTATGGGGACAATTCACTAGGGCAGAGAGCCCACCAGCATTTAATCACTGATCTTCACATGGAATAAATAATATTCTGAAGGGAAGTGACAAGTTCTCCTGTAATTAAAAATACATCTGAGAAGAAGAAAGAACATAATGCGACTACACATCTGACATTTTCATTTTTTGTTTGTTCTCTACGTTCCCTTTAATGTCCTTATGTTAATGTGGATGAGCAGAATGTTTGTACCCTGAAGTTGTCACTGATTTTTTTTTATTGTTTCATTAACCAAGTTTGTGCTCTGACCACCCCCCCCCATAGTAATTCTAACTGTCCCATTACCTAGATTTCAAAAATTCATCCAGCCATTCAACGTCATCAGTATACCTCTTCAGTCGTGGTAATCAGTACTGGACAACTCAATCAGTATCATTGTCTCTACAGCATATTGTGTTTCTGTTGTCAGGAAATAATTTTATTTAGCTCACCTATGTGCTAAGGGAATATCATCATAATCTAAAGAAGTAATCATTCCCTTACACTCAGCATTGATCAGGCCAGTTATCAAGTATAACACCTACCTTTGGCATGCACCTTACTAAACATATCGACCAATTAGAAAGACGCCAAAGGTCCATAACCAATAAAATCACAGCCTTAAAGTCCCCGAGCTAACAAGAGATGCTGAAATCTCTCTATCTTTATTAAATGTCTTACAGACTTTTGAGGAGAGATCTGTCTTCCTTACTGCACTATTAAGGACCCAGTTATCCTGGACCTCCTGTAACTCAGCAAGTTCAATACCGTCACCGATATTTGAACCACAGACCTAAATCTTCACCAGCAAATAAATGCAGCACAGTGGAGAGGCATGTTTATACGCCAGCACCTCACAAACCTTTGGAATAAACTAGCAATTGGATGAATATCGCTAAGTTTACTCTGGGTTTTACTGGTATAGCCCTGCTGGAGAAAGGAGGTGCTTCCTGAGGGGGGTACTAGCAAGACATGAATTGTCATAAGATTTGTTGGCCTTGGAATATCTATGTATCTAAATTGTTCTTATGGCTTACACCCATAGCTTATCAGGAAATCTGATTGTGAATAGCATAAAGTAGTTGTAAGAGAATGGATGAATAATTAAATACATCAAAGTGACTACATTATAAATCAGTCTACGTCCAGTGAAATGTACTCCTGTGGCAAATTCTGCCTAAAACAGGCTGTAGACAAGAGAACAAAAGCCTATCTTGGTTCTCAGTGGGTGAAAGGAAATTAACACACAGGTCTGCACCAGCATACAGAAATTAAACTTTACTTGTAAAACATACCTCTCAACTGCATGAAGTATGTACATGAATTTAATGTCTTATTGTACTTTTGAAATGTATTGTCTTTACTGCTATTGATCACAGGTTGTGTCTGAAAAGGGTCAATAGACAAGCCCATTTACTTGCTAAACAAACAGCAATCAATGAATAAATAAACAACAAACTTGAAAAAAAGATACCAGTGATAAATCCAATAGGCTTAAAAATACAGACACAAATCTAGCGCTTTCATTCACATTTATTCCTTTGTGAACTTCTTCAGAAATAATTCACCATCCACTCACATATCATTTATACACTTTAAATTAGTCACATGTTTTATGAGGTCATAAAAAATGTGTAACTTAAAGACATATCAATTAAAATACAATAAAATATAAAATATGAAATTATAAATGCATATGTATAATATTCTCAAATTTATAACTTTTCTTTAAAAAAAAATGTATATATATTATTAGTTGAGACATACCAACTCTAATTTTGTCTCATTTGTAAAAAACATTTTATATTAATGGATTCATTTAATCCAAGAGCGAAATCAGCTCCTAAATGCAACTGCCAAAGACACTCTTTAAATTCTAAAAGCACTTTAGTATCACCCACAAAAGCCCCTAATGGAACAGAATCCAGAACTGAAAAAATGAATTTCTTAAAATTGTTACAAACCAGGGAATGTTTAGCCAAGGCATTAACTAAATATTTTTTCTTAATAGCTAAAAGATGTTCGCTAATCCTTTTTCTGAGACATCTTGTAGTCATACCTATATAGAAACTAGAACATGTAGAACATTGAACTGTGTAAACCACTTTGTCAGTGCTACTCGTATAATAATTTTTGGACCAATATGTCCTTTTTGTATGTGAAAAATAAACAGAAGAACAATTACTTATGTACCTACATTGTCTGCAATTGTTGCATGCGTAGGTACCCTTAGTTAAAATTTTTGGATCTTTATTATATTCACTTACTTTGATTCCCCATTCTAAAATGTTCTTAATATTTTTAGTTTTTTGAAAATAAATTGGGTCTTTCACCTATAACTTTTATCAATTCTTGGTTACCCAAAAGGACCTTCCAATTATCCACTATTATCTTTTTAATGGACCACATTTCGTTGGTAATAGGCAAAAGAAAAGCACATGAAAATTCTTTGTCAGAACCATTAAGCTTTCTATTGAAAATATTATTTGTTGTTCCAGAAACTGTTGAATAGGAAAACAATATAGGGGAGGCTTTATCTTTTCTAAGTATCAGCACTTCCTTAACAATACTTTGTAACCATGCTGAATCATATCCCCTAGCTATAAAAAAGGATATAAGTAAATCAACTTCTTTAGAAAAAGTTACATCCTGCGACGTTAACCTACTGAGTCTAATAAGTTGTCCCTTCACTACTCCTTTTTTCATGTGGAATGGGTGCAAACTATTTTTATGTAAATATTGGTTTGCAAATGTTGCTTTTCTATAAATTCCACTATTAAATTGCTTAGAAGTGTTATCATAAGTCAAATGCAGATCAAGAAAATTTAAATTCTCACCATACCCTCCTATAGAAAACCTTAAAAAAGTTGTAGTACTATTTAAAAACTCAACAAATTCTTCAAACTTTTCTAAAGTACCATGCCAAAGAAAAATTAAATCATCTATGTATCGACAATAAAATAAAATATTAGTTCCAAAGCTGTTATTGTCAATAAATTTGCTTTCCCAATTGGCCATTACAAGGTTAGCATAAGCTGGAGCTACTTTCGCTCCCATTGCAATTCCAGCAATTTGCTTATATAATACCTTGTTGAATGTAAAGAAATTGTTATCAAGTACTAAATCCATCAGGGTACAGATAGTGTTGATTTTATTATTATTAAAAGTACTGTTTTTAGTTAAATAGTCTCTCAAAAAATCAACACCTATTTCTTGATCAATGCATGTATATAAAGACGCTACATCTAAGGAGGCAAAACAAAAAGACTTCCCTGAGCAATCAAAATCCCAAAGCAACTCTAACAGCTGCCATGAATCTCTGAGATAATATTTAGAAGCTTGCATAACAGGATTAAGAAAAAAATCCAACCAAATTGAAAGAGGCTCAGTCTTAGAATTATGTGCTGAAATAATAGGTCTAAAAGGAGGATTTTTACTATTTCTTAGGATTTTTGGAATACCAAAAAGGTGAGCCATTTGAGGATGTTCAACTATTAAATAAGTATAACTTTGATGGTCCAATTCACCCTGACAAAACATGTCAAATAAATATGTATCCAATTTAACAAAACTTTGAAGAACATAATTGACTTCTACTTTTTTATAGGTATTATTGTCATTTAACATGTTTTGAATAGAAATATTATGTGTCTGTATCCATTATTACTATTTTACATCCTTTATTGGCCTTCATAACTCTTACATCTCTATTTACACTGAGGGTCTTAAGAGCTTCTACTTCTACAGCTTCTAAATTATCTACACCTGTATTTTGTTTTATTGCTCAAAGTCCTGCCTCACAAATATTCTGAAATACTTGGAGTGTGCCCATAAGTGGTGGATTATAAGTACTGGGTTTTTTGGGTCCTATAGTAGAAACCTGATGATGAATATCATGCAAAATGTATCTTAGATTCAATTTCCTTAAAGTAAGTCTAAAATCAACTAAAGTTTTAGCTATATTAAACGAATTCCCAGGAATGAATGAAAATCCTTTCTTCATAAGCTGAATTATAGGTTCATAGGTTCATAGGTTCATACTAGGCTATCTGCTCTGGGGCAATTATAAGCCTAGCCCGATTCTGTATGGCTTACGCCACCCCTTGATTTGAGTATACTGTGCCCTTTTTAAGGTTTAGTTTACTGTGCCTCTGTCTAATAGTGACACGGGAGTAATCCCTGGGACAAACCTACGATCCCACATCCACTTATCGAGATTCCTCTTGAAGAGATTCAGTGTGGTGCTCTGCCTCACATGAACTGGAATTCTATTCCAGAGCGAAGGGAGCCTCTGGGTTATGAACCTGTCCCTCCAGCAAGTTCTATTTATTTCTGTGCTGAGGTTCAAGTCCCTCGAGCATGTGGCTCTAAGGGATTTAGATTTACTGAGGTGGAGCATGTCCATTAATTCTGGATTTGACATAGCTTTGTATGTCAGGTATAGATCGCCTCGAAGTAGGCAGTATGCAACTAAGTAGAGCTGGAGTTTTTTTAACCGAGCAGCATATGGCATCTGTTTGAGACCCTTGATCCTCTTGGTGAGATACTTTTGGGGTCTTTCTAATGGCTGCAGGTGTCGGGTAAGGTACATCCCAAAAGGGGCATTGTATTCTATGATGGGCCTGATGAGGGATAAATAAAGGGGCACGATTACCTCTCTTGATCTAGATGTGAAACCCTTCGTGATGAGGTGGGCTATGTAGAAGGTCTTTCTAACCACTTAGGCAATGTGGTTTTCAAAGGAGAGATTGCTATCAACTTGGGTCCCCAGGTCCCTAATAACTTTCTCTGTACTTAATGGGTTTCCACCTATGTGGTAATTTGTGGGCACATTGTTTTTGCCAAAGGGTATGACTATACATTTTTTGGCATTTAGCTTTAAACCATGGTGCTGGCACCAGTTATCTGTCTCTGTGAGACCTTTTTGAAGAATGTTTGTGTCAGCTGGAGAGTTGATTATGGTGCCCAGTTTGCAGTCATCTGCGAACTTGGTGAGCCATAGTCCTCCCACGTTTGCCTGTACCTCGGAAATGTATATACCGAACAAGAGTGTTCCCAGGACAGAACCCTGTGGGACGCCACTTGTGACCGGTTTCGAGTCTGACATGGCTCCAGCAACTCTCACTCTGTGGGTTCTGTCTTTGAGCCAGTTTGTGACCCATCTTGTGACATAGGGGTTTATATTTAAGCTGGATAGCTTATCTATGATGCCCGAGTGGGGTATTGTGTCAAATGCCTTTGCAAGGTCCAGATAGGCTGTGTGGACTACCTTCCCTTCATCTATGGCTTTGGTGACTGTTTCAAAGAAGTCAACCAGGTTCAAAAGGCAGGATCTGCCCTTGACAAAGCTGAACTGGGTAGGATCTAGTGTCTGTAGGTCCCCAATGTCTTTGTTTATGAGCTCCATGATGATCCTCTCCATAGCCTTGCAGACTAAGCTAGTCAGGCTTATGGGGCGATAGTTTCCAGGGTTCGTAGAGGCTCCACCTTTGTGGAGTGGGACCACTGTTGCTGTACGCCATTCTGTGGGCACATATCCTGTAGTGAGGCTGAGATTGTATAGCTGTTTTATTTGAGGGATTAGTTCCTCTTGGAGTTCATGTAGGACGCAACCTGGGACGCCATCTGGTCCCATGGAAGCAGTGTTTTTTGCTTTGGAGAGGGCAGCCTTCACCTGAGCATCTGAGATGTTTGGGAGGCAGCCCTCTGCCAGGATAGATACTTGCTCTTTTGGGAGGGAGGGGGTGGGAAAGGGCCAAACTTGATAAATTGTGAATTTGAATATCATAATCAGAATAATCTGGAATAATTACCACTTTTTCTTGCCTTTGGCCCTTCCCTTGCCCTTGTTCTGAACTACTTTGGACCAAGCAGGCCCTCTTTTGTTCCCTTGCTTGTCCACCAAAAAAGGAGCACCATTATTGGAGGTGTTCGCCCCTTCATTGTTAGAAGAACTATTAGAATCATTGTTATTATTAACATTAGAACCATCTAATATCACATTGCTGCGATTGTCTGTTATAATAACAGAATAATTATTGTTGTTATTCCCATTATTCACATTGATATTAGATGTAAAAGACTTATTCCCTTTGAAATCAGTCTCTGTACTGTTGATATTATTGTTATAAGTATTCCCAGCTTTGTTATTTTTCACAGAATAAGCAGTGTTGTTAACATAAGCCACTATATCTCGTTTAAACAAGAAAAATTCTTTATCTTCTTATCCAAATCATTCATTTTGTTTTTAACTTCTCCAATTTGTTTAACATAATGTTCTATCAAAATATTCATAGGTTAGTACTAGGCTAACTGCCTTTGTGAGCCATTGTAAGCCTAGCCAATTACCCCTTGTGAGTCTCAAAGCCTGCACCTTGTCTTTGTAAGGCAAACACCTTAGCCACTAGGCCACCCGCCCGATGAGTTGGATATCGAAATCATTGAACATATCTACAAGTTTATGATATAAATTGTCACCAAAAATGACACAATTAGGAAACTTGTTAGTTCTTAAACCTTGCGGTACGCATTTGCGTTTAACACATTCACTTAAATAAATTATTTCAATGTCCAACATCACATACTTTAAAGTTGTCTTTTCAAGTTCGTAAATAGTCTGTTTACACATTTTATGCTCTAAAAACGAGCCAGAAGATGTCTCTTCACTTACAGAACTATTTGCCTCTGGTGATAATAAATAAACAAACTGTCCAGAATTTTGCAAAACATCACCGATTTTGCCTTATATTTTTGCCATGTCCCTTGTAAAAAAATGACTTTTTGGTTAATCACCCAGAATCATACTGTTCAACTCTACAGAATTTCACAGAATATCTAGATATCAATTTTTTTTTTCTTTTCATCACAAATTCTGGGATTTTCTGGCAAACTATTGAGGAATTTGTTCACTAAATAATGAAAAATTTAAGCCTGAGACTTCATATCCTTCAGAAAATGAGTACTAATGCAAAATTCTGTTATTCTAGCAGCTTTCTAACTTTGTAAGAGCAATATTTAAAATATGTCCTTGATTTTGGCCCTTCATTCTCTCAGTTATTTTTGGCTTTGTCCAGAATTCTTAAGGAAAAGTTGAGCGGTATGCAGAGGATTACAGTTAGTCACTAAAGCCAGACATTAAAGTTTCATACTTCTATTGTTCAGAAAATGCATGTTGATGCAAAACCTGTTCTGTTAAAATTTTTAGATGAGTAATAGTTAAAAATTGTCCCTGGTTTTGAGCCTTCATTCCCCTGTTATTTTTGGCTTTATCCAAAAATTTCTTGATGAAAGAAATTGATCATTATGCTTCAGAAATAATCACATGGGTGCTTCCATGTTAACTGCAAGCTCGGGCAGCGGGAAAAAGACAAAGATGTTTTATTACTCAAATTTTATTTTTCCAGCTGTGCTAGCTTATGGTTACCTCAGAAACACCAATGCAAATGATTCTATATAATCGCTACCCTGGCAGGAGTTTCATGGCACATTGGGCAGCTGTTAAAAGTGGAAAAGCAAGATGGTTCTAGTGCCCATGTGTGCAATAGACATTTAGATCCTTGCCCCAGACAGTAGTCAGGGTTTTCTTTTTTCAACACCCAGTTTATTAATTGAATTTACAGCCACTGAAAAACTTTCAATAAATTGAAATTCATTTTAGTTCTTTTCCTAAAATTGACCCTACATTATATTTTTGGGTCAATGTCAGAGAATCGAATGGCCACATTGTTGAAAGCATCATCTCCTCAACAATGCAGGTCATTGGACCATTACGACTGAGATTGTGTTATGGTGACTCTATAGTCAGGCACACTGATGTCCCACTCACCAGGCTAAACAAGGAGAAGGTTACTGTCAGCTGCCTGTCGGGTGCCAGGATCCGCCACATAACCCACGCACTCAGGTCACTCCACAACAAGTACAAATATGACTCTGTCATTGTCCATGTTGGTGTGAATGACCTGAGATGTACCTCCCTGGACTACATGAAAAGAGACATGGAGGAGCTCTCCGATCTTGTAGCCCAGTCAGGTATGACCCTAGCCCTGAGTAGCATTCTGCCATTGCCCAGAATGATACCGCAGTACAAGGACAAAATGATTGACTTCAACAATTGGCTAAGCTTCTGGTGTCATTCTAAGGGGATCCAGTATCTGTCTGCTTGGGATGACATGGTCGACAGACCACGATGCTTTGCCACAGATGGCCTGCACCTGTCACCCCTGGGATTCCGGATACTGGCTAAGGCTCTTGCTGCCCCTATAGTGCCTTTTTTAGGAAGGGTTCAAGTAACAAATTCACCACCATAACAGGAACAGGCAAGCAAAAACTGAGGGTAATGCTACTCAATGCTAGAAGTCTAAATTTCAAAATGCACTCACTCGAGGCACTCCTTAAAATGGAGAACATCGGTATCTGTGGAGTGACTGAGACCTGGTTCAAGGCTCCAGAGTGCACCCCTGCACTACCAGGCTATAACTCATACCACACGTTTCGGCCATGTAACCTGGACCGAAACACCAAAGGTGGGGGGGTGTCCATATTCATTAAGGATATCCACACCTCCAGGCTAGTTGCTCAGCATAATGCATCCGAGGTTATCCAAGTGCAACTAACTCTTGGAAAAACTGCAATCCAAATTGTAGCTTGCTACAGATCCCCCACCATGCCCCAGGATTCCCACTCCTCTTTTCTTGATGTACTGGAAAATATTAGGGTTCAAACAAACACCCTAATAATGGGCGACTTCAACTCCCCACCATTAACTGGGAAAACTACTCATGTACCAACTCCTTAGTGCAACGCTTTCTGGAATTCATAAACTCCAATGCCCTAGATCAACTTATCCACACCCCCACCAGGGGCAACAATATCCTAGACCTAGTCAATACCAACATGAGTGACTGGTGTTCCACACCTGAAGTCAACTCCTCGTTGGTCCGATCTGACCATAAGCTAATCACCCTTGATATCCACATCTCACCCCCACCCCCCCCCATTAAGGAAACCACAGTAAAAAAATTCTCCAAAGCCAACTTCATGCTTCTTAAGACAGAAGTAGTGAACTTCATGACACCCATGCAGATGGACAATACAGTTACAACTGCTGAATCCTACACAAATGCACTCTATAAGCACTTACATGAGTGCATGGATCATGCTATCCCAAACAGAACCAAGATGCTATCCTCCAGAATAAGGAAGCCAATCTGGTGGCCCCCTGCCATAAACAAACTGTACAACAGAAGGAAGAAACTGTTGCAAAAGAGAGTAAAATCCCATGAGTGGAGGAGCTCCTTGGTCAGCCTCAGTAAGAAGCTGAGTTCCCTTATAAGATCCTCCATAGCTAGCTACGAAAATAAAATCACCACTAATTCCAAGGACAACCACAAAGCATTCTATAGCTATGTCAAGAATCTCAATGGCAACACCCAGATCTGCTCTGAGTTACAGCACAAAGGCACGAAAATTACAGAACCAACTGATATTGCCAACATCCTGGCAGATAGGTTCAGTGCTAACTTTACCCCCCCCCCTCACCCCCTAAAGGGGCCATATCTATACAGGAAGAATGCAGAGTCCCTGTAATCACAACTACACAGGTGAAAGCTGCACTCTCTAAAGCCAAAAACACAGCATCCATGGGACTGGACAACATCCCAGACTGCGTTTTACACGAACTTCAGAATTAACTGGCTCCCCACTTAAGCACCATGTTCAATAATAGCCTTGCATCAGGCTTTGTGCCCACTGAATGGCGCACAGTAACAGTTATCCCACTCCACAAAGGGGGAGCCACCATTGATCCCGGGAACTATAGACCTATTAGCCTGACGAGCCTGGTCTGCAAAGACATGGAACATATCATCATGGAACTCATAAACAAAGACATTGGTAACCTCCAAACTCTGGATCCCACCCACTTTGGGTTTGTGAAAGGCAGATCATGCCTTCTGAACCTGATCGACTTCTTTGAGGCAGTCACCAAAGCTGTAGATGAGGGTAAGGTGGTTCACACAGCCTATCTTGACCTCCCTCGCCAAGACTTTCGACACCATCCCCCATTTTGGAATTATAGCTAAACTCAATAAACTAGGCATAAATCCCTATGTCACAAGATGGGTTGCCAACTGGCTCAGTGACGGAACCCACACTGTAAAAGTTGCAGACTCCAAATCTGACCTCAAACCAGTGACAAGTGGAGTACCACAGGGTTCCATCCTGGGACCGCTCCTGTTTGGTATCTACTTTTCTGAAGTACAGGCTAACACAGAAGGCCTCTGGCTAATGAAGTTCGTAGATGACTGCAAACTAGGAGCCATAGTCAAGTCCCCAAATGATGTGAACATCCTACAGAAGGGTCTCTCTGAGACAGATGCCTGGTGTCAGAGCCATGGCCTCAAGCTCAATGCCAAAAAGTGCAGTGTCATCCCCTTTGGTAAAAACTCTGTACCCATGAACTACCACATAGGCAGCAATCTACTTAACACCGAATGTGTGATAAGAGACCTTGGGACCCAGGTGGACAGTAGTCTCTCCTTTGATAGTCACATCACCACAGTAGTCAGGAAGTCCTTCTGCGTGGCACACCTCATCATAAAAGTGTTCTCATCCAGGAAAAAAGAGGTCATCGTTCCCCTCTACTCGACACTCATTAGACCCACTATAGAGTACAATACCCCTTTTGGAATGTACCTCACAAGACATCTGGAAAGGCCACAGAAGTACCTCACAAAGAGGATTACTGGACACAAACAAATGCCCTACACTGACTGCCTCAAAAAACTCCAGCTTTACTCTGTAGCATATCGCCTACTCAGAGGTGATCTCTGCCTAACATATAAAGCTATGTCAAACCCAGAGCTGTTGGACATGCTACACCTAAATAAATCTCAATCCCTCTGAGCTACACGCTCTAGGGACCTAAACCTTGTCACCACAATAAACAGGACATGCTGGAGGGATAGATTCCTGTGCCAGAGACTTCCCATACTCTGGAACAGGCTACCCATCTATGTCAAGCAAAGTTCTTCATTAGCACTCTTCAAGAAAAATCTTGATGAGTGGATGGGAAATAGGAAATACACCCCGGGGATCACTTCTGTGTCTCTGCTTGACAGTGGCACAGGAAAATAACTTTCTTGGGTGGCGTAAGCCAGGGAACTTTGTTGGCTAGGCTTACGTAGGCCCTTGGGCCGATAGCCTAGTACCTACCTATGAACCTATGAACCTATGGTGGGGCTGAGGAAATCTGCCCTTTTCTCCACTGTAGTGTGATTGCAAAGTTAGCATATATAATTAGCGGGGTGTGGGGTTGACAGCCTGCATTGTCAATGAGATCATGTTCGACGGTCTGACATAGACCCTACATTTTCATAGATCATCTCTGAAGGAATAAAGTAAAGTACTCCATCAGCGGGTCTGTATACACAAAATGTGATATGTAGGTAGCAGTTGCCTTCCTTCTCCAACTTGTGATCCCAGTTTGCATGAAAACCAGGGTCCACTTGATATTAGAATGTCAGGAAGAACATTCTCTTCATCTTCCCTGTTGGATAAAATGTCTAATGAAGCATTTGTTCAGCTGCTTAGTCTATTTTGTTCATTCTCAAACTCTTTCACAGTAAGCCTTCCTATACCAAAGATAAGCACTTGTGCCTCCCTTAAATATCAAAAATGTGCAAATCATATACCATGCAGTTAAGAAACAGACCATCCTCCCTTGCAAAACATACACACACACATATACACATAAGCACCAGTTGAAAAATTCAAGAAATGCCTCTGCAATTTATTTTTTACTATTGTTTTTGTAATCAAATATATATAACATTTGGCTTTTGGCTTTCCCCAATTAGACTGATTTCATATGGAATTAACACTAAATAGTTAATTTTATAAGTGTACTGAATCAATTATATTTTCTGACTAATTGGGCTTCCCCTGACTGGGGTCTGAGCCCCATGCTTTTGAGGGTTTCCTTGCCAGCTGAGAAACATTAATCTTCATCTTCCTCTTCCTGGTTAACTGTCCGTTCTACCCTAGAGCCTGAGTCCATTACATAACCACAGTGTGGGAACAGTCATAGTACATAGCTCTCAACTGTCCAGTATTTAACTGAATCCTCTTCCCTACAGAGTCAATCCAATTCTTAGATTCCAGAACCTGTTTTCACAGATTGTAATATATCTGAAGTACACAGGCGTGAAAATGTTACAAGACAAGACAACTTGAAAGTCAGCAAGTTAAGACATTTATTTTCTGAGAATGACTTGCATATTTATGTAACATCACTAGTTCAAATTGAAGTGAAACTGAGCACTTCTATTTTCAGTTATTACAAGCCGAAACTAAAAAACACATGCACAAGCCAAGGGGAAAAATGGTTTCGACCAAGACCACAGAATTGCAAAAAAAGAATTCAAGGTACAATTTCTTTTTTCAAGAGTGAAACTTATAACATGTAAAAAATTCCAAAACACTGTTCTTCCTTTTACTTAACAGTGACGTTTTAAATTTTCAAACATGTTCCATGAAAATGAAAACAGTCTAAGAAACAGCGAGGGAACCTTCTGCGAATATTGTTAAGCAAATAACCTCAAAGCATAGCTCTCAACTATCTAGAATTTTACTGAATGCTCATTATTTTTGCCTAATATCTTTGGTCTGTTCCTTATAAAATTTGTGGTTTTCATATAAATTATTGAGGACTAAAGTCACTAAATCATGACAGACACTTGAACTTCATATTTCATATCCTTCTGAAAATGCATGCTAACGCAAACCTGTTATTCTAGCAATGTTTATAAGAATAATACATAAAACCTGCTCCTGATTTTGGATCTTTGCCCCCATTTTTTGACTTTGTCTAAACTTTTTGCATTAAGTGGCTAAGAGGTATGCTTCAGAGTGTAGCTATAAACCTCTTTTCTAAACTGTTGCTACTGAAAGCATTAATGGTTTTTTTTTTTACATGTTTTTTATGCAGATGATAATGTGGCCTCAAGTGAACATCTGTGATGATTTAATATAACAAGCCCTCGCAAAGTGATGCCTTTGTCAAGCAGCCATAGAAATGCAGGCTACTAAACTGCTAAAGGGAGATTGCTTTTCTAACATAGGCAGTGGAAGTATTTATAGATGCTATGTGCGTGTGATTTTTTACTAATAGCACAGTTTATCAGTGCTTTGCATAATTACGTTTTAAGGTCATGTATCCTGTTCTTCAAAACTGTTGCACAATGTTTATATAGACAGGATAGATTAAATATAAAACAGATCAGTCTTTAAATATCTGGACTTTGCATATAAAGATATGTTGTTGTTGTGTCTTTCGGCTTTTCCCGGTTAGGGGTCGCCACAGCGGAACTATGGTCCGCTAATGATTGGCAGTAGATTTTTACGTGCCGAGTTGCTGGCCCTGACACACAACCTTCAACGAAGGTACGCCCATTCACACATGTCTCCAAACAGAAGACACTCTAGCTGAGAATTGAACAGGTCAACATCTTACTGTGAGGTGACAACGCTACCTCAGCACCACCACCACCACAGTTTTATGTTAAAACATGAAGCAATGTAGGCATTCTTATACATTTTCCATTTGCTTTTTCAGCATTATCTGTGTCATCCGTATGATTCTTCACAGCATAAAGTCTGAATATTTAGGACAAGTCACATGTTCAAAATTCTAGTCTTTATCAATTTAGCTTTTTGCCAAGTGCAGCCATTCACAGATAAATTGATCAGTATCTGAAAACAAAGTCCCCTCACTATGGAAAAATAATTCATTATTCCACTATACAAGGGTGTAATTAATGCAGATCTTTCAAACCATAGAACAACTACCATCTTATCTGTCTTATCAGAAAAATCAGAAAAACATATTCATAAGCAACCTATCAACTATCTAACAGATAATCAGCTTCTGTCTTCAACATAAAATGTCTTATATGCTCATCACAGCATATCTACTGCTTTGTTGAATTTTTGTCAGTAATGTCAACAACCACAGAAACACTGCAAGCCTCGTCTCCACCACCTTCCTACACTTATCAAAAGCTTTTGATACTGTCTCTCACCAGAAACTTAGAAAACTCACATTTATTTATTTTATTTTACATTTGTTTACCGGAAAAGTCTGACTGGGCCAATGTCCCATTTTCTTTGGAGGCCTGGGGAGAAAAGCTCCATTACACAGATACAGTTTCTTATAACTGAACCAAATTACGGTGGTGAACTAAGAACAGTAGAGAGAGACTCCATTACATAAATATAGTTAAAATAATGAGTAGCAATAGTAAAATAAAGCAGAACAGTACCATATATAACCTATAATAAAAAATAACATGAAAAAGATAATTAACTCAAGCAATTTGGTATATAAGTTTTACATGACATAAAAAAGATAGTTTGTTAATCCCTGTGATTGCTGGTCTTTGAAAAGTGAGAGTAGACAACAGAACAACAGAGCAATGCATCAGCATGTGTAAGTCAGGATAATGAAGTCAGAGGCATGCGTGAATTGGCGTGCCTTCGTTGAAGGTTGTGCATCAGGGCTGGTAACTTGGCACGTAAAAATCCCCTACCAAACATTAGCGGACCGGAGTTCCCCTGTGGCGACCCCTAACCGGGATAAGACGAAAGACACAACAACAACAAGTACTTGATATAAAAGTGATTGACAGTGGTAATAGGCAGAAAAAGAGGAAGCTAGATAGAGGTTGGCAGATGAAGTCAGAGCAAGAAGGCGTGGCATAGGAGGAAGATAAAGAGAGAAAGAACGTTTAGCCAGGGTTAGTACAAGAGCATAGCCAAGTGTTGGTTAGGTGTTCCTTAAGTAGTAGTTTGAATTTGGATGTAGTATATTTTGAGGCAAAGAGCTCCAGGACTTTGATATTTTGTATAAGAACAGGGAATCACCATAACTATTATTGGGTTTAGTTACTTTCAGTAAGAGTTTGTTAGAAGATCTTAAGGATCTGCTGTTGCAATGTGGTTGATCTAAGTCATTGAGTGCTGGGCAGTTATCAGGCTGGTTAAGGATGGAATGTGTGTACGTTAGTTGCTTAAAGGATAGAAGGTTAGGTAGTTCCAACCATTTTAGTTTGTTTAGGGCTATGCAGTAGTGTGATCTATATGGAAGGTTTGTAGCAAACCTGGCTATTTTATTACAACAGGATTCTAGTTTGCATAGGTCTGTTTTTCTCAGATTGGTGAATATTGGGGAGGTGTACAAGAGTGTAGAGAGTAGGTAAGTTCTGGAGATGGACTGTCTTGTGGTGTCAATTAGGAATGGTTTGAGTCTGTAGAGTGAACCTAACTTAAAGTGGACCTTTTTGATAGTTATAGGTAGGTGTTTGTCGAATTTGAGACTGTTGACAATTGTAACCCCTAGGAACTTGGTGTGGTCAACAGGTTCTATTACAGCTTTAGTTCAGGAGTAGACAGTGAAGGGCAGAAGGAGTTCTGAAGTTTTGCTGCTGGTGAAGAGCATGAGTTTTGTTTTATTTGGGTTCAGTACAAGTTGGGAGTCTGAAAGGCATTTTTCGATATCTAGGAAGGATTTTTGGGATTACTGACATAGTTCATGTAGAGAGGGAGCTAAACAAATTTGGAAGGAGTCATTTGCATATTGAACTATGTTTGCTTGTTGAATGGCCATACAGAGTATGTTGGTGAAAATGGAGAAGAGTAGTGGCTCAAGGATTGAGCCTTGAGGTACACCTACTGAGACAAGAAGAGTTATTTTTGCCATCTAACTGACTGTTGGCAGTCAGATAAATAGCTGATGAACCAGAAGAGGGAAGATTGAGAAAGGTTTAATGAAGCTAGCTCATAGAGAAGTTTTTGGTGTGATACATTGTCAAAAGCCTTTGACATGTCAAGGAAGATAGAAGAGACCTGCTGGCCGTTGTTTCTAAGCTGGTTGATTGAGCTGGTAAAACTAATATTAGCAGTAGTAGTACTGTGTTTTGGACAAAAGCCATGTTGGGATGTAGATAAGAGCTTCTTGCTTAGAAGACAGTCAAGAAGTTGAGTATGTATGCATTTTTCAAGGATCTTACCCATGGGAGGGAGAATGGCGATTGGCCTATAGTTTGTGAAGTCAGTGCAGGTACCACCTTTGTGAAGGGGGCTTACATAAGATATTTTCCAGAGTTTAGGGATATATTGTTCAGTAATGGTTCAATTAATTAGTAGAAATATTGTGTAGGAGATGATGTCTGCTGCAAGTCTGAGAAATAAGCTAGGTAGCAGATCTGCAGCGAGGGAAGAGGGTTTTAGTAAAAAAGTTTTTTAATGATGTTAGTTTGTATTGTTTTTATAGTGAAGGAATTATGGTTAGTTTGAGGTCCTATTGGGACAGATAAGGGGGCACTGGTGTCGTGTTCTTTACTAGAGACATTATAGTGTTAATAAAGTAGGCATTAAATTGAGAGGCAATGCTGTGAGTATCCTTAGGGATAGCCATAGGATAGGGATAGGGATAGCTTCACTGCAATGGTTCCATACCTACCTCACAAACAGAACACAAGCAGTGAAATGGAAATGCAATTTCTCCACCTTCTTGCCAGTAACCAGGGGTGTAGCCAGGATTTTCAAATTTGTACTCATATCACCCAGACTGCTGCCCCCTCAACAAGCCACACCCACATTAACACTGCTGACCAAGCCACGCCCCTTCACATTGCTGATCTCTGAACAGATCACTGGCAAGTCTATGCCAGGGTAGCACTTACTTACATGAAGAAGCAGCATGAACACTTCATTCCAAAGGTACTTCCTTAAGTCAAACAAAATACCTTTCTATTTACACTAGGGTAGATCAATCAGTTTGCCCCCCCCCCCCCAGATTACTCTTCTTCCCCTTGCAGCTCCTAACCCTTGTAGTGGCTCATTAGAGCTCCAGTAGTGCTGCTGACTAAAGGACTGGCAGGCTCTAGGCAGCACATGCTCCACAGTGTTGTGGTCTGTAGTTACAACATATAGTGCTCTCCCTAGGTAACACCCAAGCTACGAGCCACAACTACCTCCCTTCCACCCGCATGGGTCACATGGCAATGGCTATTCACCCCTATGGCCTACACTCATACTAAAACTTTTGGAATAGTAAACCTTACATTGTTCCCCTCAATACTTCTCAGGAGATACCCTCGACCATAACTCTTCTGGCTATCATTAGCAAACAAGTCTTCAATGCACTCTCCAAGGCAAAGAATACTACCTCAATGGGCCCTGATAATATCCTGGGATACCTCTTGGAAAGCATGAAATATGAGCAATCAAACGCTCCAAAATCACTGTTCAGCATTAACGGGTTTCATGCTTAGTGAATGGAGGACTGCAACAGTCAGTCTTCAGCACAAGATTTGGCCTTCAACTGACCTGGATAACTACAGACCATAAGTCTGACTAGTCTTGTATGGAAGGCCATGGAAAGAATTATCATGGATATTTTAAATAAAGACACAAAGAACCTGTTTTCTTATTTACTTCTACAATGATTACAGATATTGAAATAAAATAACACAAACACTGACAGCCATTTGCTAAACAAACAATACGGTCTCACAATGAAAACAGACTTAGCATGAGTAGTAAACCTCTTTGCCCTTGAAATTCACATTCATTGAAATGACATGAAAACCCACATTAAAAGAAAATACATTTAGCCAGTGGAGGATTAAGTTTACCTTTGAGCCATTTTCAAAATATAGGGCCATGCACATGTGTTCTTTGATTCACCTTCCTGATTTATTAAATGACATTCCTTGTATAATACAGCACCATTTGGTAGAATGGTGTTTGAAATTTGTAGTTATGAACATTCTTCTACTAAGTAATGAAACAAAATATATGAACCAATAATGACAAACTACCCACTTCAGAAAATTTCAACCATAAAAGGCCACTAAAACATTTGTCATTACAATCCACCAATATTACTCAATAAGCACAATCTATACAGAATTAAAAATATCATGCAGATAATTCTGCATTAAAGAGATCTGCAACTAATAAAGAGGTTGCTACTGACAAACAACTTCACATTTCGATATTTCATCTACAAATTCAGTGCCTGTTGCCCTTGAAGTATAAATTGCCTATGCATCATTAAAAAAAATGGTAAGATGGCAATATTGCAATAGGGAATGACTGACACCTATTTATATTTCACACCTAATTGTTGCACTCATATGCATGAAGCACTACAGTGGTTTCAGACTTTAACACAATATCAGCATTCAAACTTTGTTTTTCCGTATATACATCTAACTTAATACAATACTCTGCTTTTGTGTCATATTGGACTGAATGACAATTGTTATAAAAAAACTATGTACAATGCATGGAAATGAAAAACTTTTGCTATGGGTTGTTTTCTTTTACAAGTGCACTTAAGTCCTTGTCTACAATGTAAGAATTTAATAATGAAACAACAAAAAAACAAGAAGAAAAGTAGGGATCTAACTACAATTGCATCTCCCAACAGATTATTAAACAACCCCCCCCCCCCCCGTTCTGTACTCTCCCACTGCTCAACAACACAAACATCCCCACTCTGTACTCTCCCACTGCTCAAAACATCCCACACTCTTTCTCCAACACTACATATTTTTACAAATTAATACACAAACTGCAAAAAAAAAAAAGGCATGACTACTTAATGACACTTTCCTAATTCCTCCAAAACTGTCTTCTACCAAGATGTGTTTTTATGGCATATGACAAAATTATTGCTAACAATCTTCTATTACTCAACATAAATTTTCTGTAGTCATGGTTTTAAGAACCAGTTCTCACAGCAATCCAATCTTTTTTTCCCAAAACAGGTAATTATGCACAATAAGGATTACTACAACTCGTCATAGTAACAAACAATGACATACCTCTAATTTTTCACTGAATCTTCTGTGTATGAAACAAACCTACTGTCAGTGTCACACGTGTAAAACCAGGTACACCATCTCACTTCAGATGGCTCTTCCCCCAATAAACAGCATGTCTCATTTTATCATACAAATAAACATCATAACGTCCTCTGTCTATACTCACTACCACATTGTCTGGATCAGGTTGGACAGAATTGAATGAAAGTATTTACACTAGCAGCATGATGATATAGACACATAAAACACACGCACATGCGCACACACACAATTTACTTACCTTCTCTCTCAACGGAACAACTGTTTTAAATTGCGAGCGAGAAAAAAAGTTATTTGAAAAAAAAAAATTACGCGCGAGAGTGCTAAATAGTTTTAATGCGCGTTAGCATGCGTGCCACACATGAATGGCTTTCCTTAAAGGAGAAGACACCACTTAAGCGGTTTCACCTGGATCCTAGTGCCTGCCTTCTGCTACCCCTCCACACAAACACTGTACTGAAGTGTGTACAGTGCGTACGCCTCCCGACGTCCCTGCCAGTAACTACTGGTGTCCCATAAGGATCTATACTAGACCCCATACTTTTCAACAATTAGTCAATGACCTTCACACTGTTAAAACAAATGATACCCTAGTTCAGAATGCTGATGACTTACCCTAATCTGCTCTGCCAAATTGCACTTTAAATTCCAAGACATTACACAACAATCCTTCTTATCAATGGAAACAATGCTAAGCAATTCACAACTACTTCTAAACCCTAAAAAAAAAAAAAATTACTGCTCTTCACCCAAAACACATCTCAGCCAAAACAACACTATTCACTAGCATAGGATCACAGGCTTATACTAGACTAATGATCACCAGGGTCTTTGCAAGCCTAACCATGCAATCCAAGACAGTTTTGTCCCCGAGTTCTTAGGATGCCTATATGGTGGAGTATGTTAGTAAAGAGGTAGCTGAGGGTTATATGGGGGGAGGTGTTAGTTGGGATTAATTTACTTGCCATCAACCTCTGTCCATCAGAGACATGATGGTGAGACTGGGGGTGAATCTATGAGATTGGGGGTGAATCTATGATTTGCCATACAATGCTTAAGATTTCTTTTGAATAGGGTCAGGGATCAACTCTGCTTGACATAGACAGGGAGCGTATTCCATAGTGGGGGATCCTCTGGGACGTATATCACTCTCTCCAGCATGTTCTGTTTATGTTAGAGGAAATATTCATTTTCTTGGATCTAGTGTTTCTAGTGCTGTTTGTTTTGTGGGTGTTCAAAAGATCCATCAGAGTTGGATATAAGGATGCCTTATATGCTAGGAATAGATCACCTCTCAGGGCAAATTCTAAGTAGTTTCAGCTGTAATATAGTAATTAGAATTTTTTTATCCTTCTGCATGATTACCATTAGGCATCCCTTCCTGCACCCCACTGACTGATTTGTTCCTCCATAAGGGTCAAGACCCAGACTCATTTGCTTCTTGACCAAGGTGAAAGTCCTCTGGCAATTTGTTCCATGGTCAAGGTGAGATCTGTATGAGCCCATTCATTCACTTGAGAGGTAAGAGTCAGGTCATAGAAAGCAAGTCATCCTATATTCATATGGGCCCTTCTCCAAAGTACTTAAGCCCTTTCTGCACTGGCTGGTAGTTTCCATATATGCAGCTGCTCTTCGTGGCCCCAAGCGTGCTCTCCCACACCTCCTGACCTACATGCAGTATGTAGCCACACCAACACAATAACCTGCTCCTGTAATCCCTCATCAGTCGTATTGGGATCAACACTGCAGTGGTCAACACAACGTCCCTCACCTCAAGAAGGGCAAGGCAGTAATGGCCACTCACTCCCTACGCACCCCAATCATTCCAGTGCCAGAACTGCTAATCAAATTTGTGCTGTCCTGGACATACACAGAGATTTATCCCTCGTACCACAATGCAGGAGCCTAGTAAGTAGCTTTTTTTCTCAGATTTAAATAAGTTTGTTCTGTTTTTACCATGATTCCTCTAGAACATCTGGCAGCGATAATGTTTTCTTCTTTTGTGTTATACTTTACAGATTTCATGTCTAATTACTTCTGCTTCTATATATGTATTCACATTCAGATACTAAATAACATCATGTGGTGTTCCTCTTCAGCATGTTTCATTTCCTAGATGATTGTTGGATATTGTTGTCATTCGAATGGTGTACTTTACTGTTTTAGACAGAAGCATTTGCATTTTATGTATTTCTTCATGAAAGCTCAGGTGCTTATGATATTGTCTACTGCCTGGCTTCGGCCTTCTAGCCATCCTACTGCAGCTGTATTGTTTATCTTCATTACAGCTCCAGTTCTGCATGATTTATTTCATTTGATCTGGAGTAAGGACTTTATTTGTCAGCAACCTGTGGGTCTTGGATCCGATATCGGATCCGAGCCGGCAACTTATAGCATAGCTATGGATCTGAGCTCCTAGCTCCTCCCCTCACCCATAATCCCCTGCCAACCTCCTATGACCTCAGATCTAGTTTGCCGCGCTTGAGTGTGTAGCTAGATTTTAGAGCTCCTAGCGTTTTCTTACCAGATAAGTGAATTTCTTCAATTTTTCTCAACCTTTGTAATTGTAAATTGTGTGAGTGGTTAGGTTTCCTATCTAGTTTAATTTTTTTTGGTTTTCACCCTCCCCTCGCTGGTCATTAGAGTGTGCCTGTGTGTGTTTGTGTTTGGAGCCTGGTGTGCTTGTGTAGTGTACTTTAGTTTTGGGTATGGCAGAGGCCCCAAAACCTATTTTTTCTAAATGCACCGAGTGTGGCCATAAGCTATCTCCGGCTGATGGCCACACTCGGTGTGTTCGGTGCCTTGGGGTTGAACACCTCTCTTCAGGATGTACCATTTGTGCAGCGTTCAACCCCAGGGCACTGAAAGAGCGGAGGCCGAAGCTTGTCCTGGTGAGTCTTTTGCCTCCGGATTCGGCTTCGGTCTCCGCTCCTCCCGTGGCACCTCCTCAGCCTGTGGTGGTAGCCACTCCTGCCCCCCTTCCCCCGGCCGGGATTCAAACTCCCACTAAAGTGCTGGAGGACAGGGAGGCCAGGAGGGAGAAATGGAGGGAGAAGCACGACAAACGGCGGGCCGAGGCCTCCGCTTCGGCCCCCCCGGCTAAGCAGGCTTCTCCCTCCACGGCTTCCAGGTCTCCTCCTCCTTGGCTCCGATCTCCTTGCTTCTCCCCGAGACCCGAGAAGGAGGAGACCTGATCTCCGTCGAGGTCATCGAGGTGGCACTCCAGGCCTGCCTCGGTGGCCTCTTCGAGATCTACATACAGCCTGTCAGATGCAGACTTGGACCAGATGATGCGAAGGTTCATCCAGGCTCAGCTGCAGATGGGAGTGCTCTTGCCTCCCCCCCCTTTGGGGGGGAGCTCGACCCCTTTCTTTGCTCCGATTGCTCCTTCTCCGACCCGCTTCCCGGGTCTGGAGCATTCGGAGCCAGGCAGCGTCAGAGCCGGGGGTGGGTCAGCACCGACAGTACTGGGTACTTCAGATCCGACCCTGCCCTCGAGTTTGTCAGTTCCATCGTCAGATCTGACCTCTCGGAGCTGAGGGCTGAGCTTCGGATCCGAGGGTTTCAGTGTGCCTTCGGCTCCGTCCAGGTCGGAGAACACTGGTCCCTCAGATCTGACGGTCTCGGCGCCGGTTCCGATCCCTTCATCGGATCCGAGTGGGAGTCGGCTTTTGGAGCCCAGGGAGAGTGGCTCCCCCTCGGCCTTCGATGCAGTGGAGAGGGCTCTGTCGAGAGCATCCAGACCCCCGGCCCTTGCCTCGGCTCCACCCTGCACTCCCTCTCTGCTGGGTCAGGCTTTCATCACCCAGCCGCAGGGACAGCCTGCTTTGATGTCCCAGATTGTTCCATTGGAACAAGATATTGCTGGCGAGACTTCCTCGGACAGCCCCCCCGAGGAAGTGCCTCGCAAGCACAAGTGTAAGAGGAGGCACGTGAACTCCCCCGAGTCCTTAACAGAGGACACGGACTTGGATGAAGGGGAAGGCTCCCCAAGGTCATCTCCGGAGGATGTCTCCTTTGGAGACATCATGGAAATGCTTAGGATCAGAGGTGGGTGGTCTGCCCCCAAGGCTTCCTCTGATGAGTCCATGTTCCTGGAGGCATTCAAAGCAGGCCTGTCTACCTCTTGGGTGTCCCCTCCGGCCGACCCCCTGGTGGACCTTATTACCACCAGGGCGTGGAAGGAGCCGGACACTGTGGAGCCAGTCCCTAAATGCCCGGACAGGATACTGAGCCCCCCCGGCAGACTGGTCCCACTGGAGCAAGGGTCCCCCCGTAGATGCCATGTTGACGGCGGCAGCCACGAAGAGGGAACTAGCTCAGGAGAGCCCCTCGGTCCATCCACCGAGCAAGGAGTCCCGCTCGATGGATCGCCTTGGGAAGCGGGTTTTTAGTTCAGTGACCTTCTCAGTAAGGTCTCTGAACTATATGGCACATGTCATCAGGATGCAGCGGGATCTTATCAAAGAATACGCTGCTTCCCCCCCTGAGTCCATGTCGGCGGAGGACAAGCAGTTGTACTCCACTCGAATGACCACTCGAAGGTCTATCTCCAATACCTCTATGCGGCTTTTGTCCCACACTACTGAGGGAGCTGCTACAGCTAGCGGAGCGGGCCTAGTCATGAGACGTCAGGCCTGGCTCTGGCATTGTGACTTCGCGGAGCCCTTTAAGGCATCCTTTGCGAACACCCCCTTTTGATGGTTCTGCCTTGTTTGGCAAGACCATTCGTGAAACACTGGTCCAGAGCGAGAAGGACGGGAAGACGTTGTCTGCCATCGGAGTCCGCTTCTCTGCTCCCCAGATGTCCTTCTCGAAGAACCAAAAGGGACAGAAGAAGATGTGGTTCTGGAAATCACAACATTCCCAACCTGCTCCGGACAACCAGTCCTTCCGTGGCATAGGAGGACAGGGAGGACGCCGCCCTAGGGGCAGAGGGGCCCCGAAGAACTTTGGGTCCAGAGAATCCTACTCTGACCGGCCCACGCAGCAGCCCTGAAGGGTTGCCCGACTGCTCTGCTCTGGAGGCAGTCTGGGGGTGTTTCTCGAGGCATCTGGCGGCATGGGAGTCCATCACATCAGACCACTGGGTGCTTCGTATCATATCCAGAGGATACAAAATTCCAATGTATCATGTCCCCAAACTCAGGAGCCTCCCCGATGTTCCACCCGATCAAAGGGAGGCTGCAGCCGCAGAAATCCACCAGCTGTTAGAAAAAAGAGCCATCCAACCCGCCCCCCAAGACCAGCTCGGATTAGGGTTCTACTCCAGGTTCTTTTTGGTGCCAGAAAAGACGGGGGACTTGAGACCAATTCTAGATCTTTCCCTCTTGAACCTGTCGGTAACCAAGGAAAAATTCCAAATGGTCACTCTTCAATCCATTCTCCCCCTCTTACGGGAGAACGATTGGATGTGCTCTATAGACCTCAAGGATGCGTACTACCACATTCTAATGGACAGACGATCCATGAGATTTCTCCGCTTCTGGCTGGGAGCCAGTCATTATCAGTTCAGGGTCCTTCCCTTTGGCCTCACCACAGCCCCCAGGGTGTTCACCAAAGTTTTAGCAGTGATAGCGGCCCACCTGAGACTCCAGGGAATGCAGGTCTTTCCGTACCTGGACGACTGGCTTCTAACCACCCCAACAAGGCATCTACTCTGCTCAGCCAGAGATTACTTTCTCCGCCTAGCCCCCCAGTTAGGCATCACAATCAATGCGGACAAATCTTCCCTTGCTCCGACACAAGTAATAGAGTTTAGAGGGGCCAGATTAGATACCAGGGATCTACGAGTCTTCCTGACTTCAGAACGACTACAGAATCTGAGATTGCATGTGCGGGCCATCCTACAATCGGAAGCTCCACCGGCGGAATTGGTCCTGAGGGCGCTGGGCTCCATGGCGGCTGCAATAACGCTTCTTCCATGTGCTCGCCTAAATATGAGGGTACTGCAGTGGACCCTTCAAGTGCAATGGTCCTTCCAATCTCTTCCTCTCTGCCACCCTATCTCTATCAGCAAGGTTTGCAGGAGGGCCCTGTTATGGTGGCTCCAATCCCCAGACCTCCATATAGGCCGGCCCTTCTGCACTCCTCCTCCTCTCGCCATGGTGACCACGGATGCCTCTCGCCTTGGGTGGGGGGGCATTACATGGGCAGGACAGTCCAAGGCACGTGGAACGACACAGAGACCTCCTTACATATCAACGTTCTGGAGATGAGAGCGGTGCTGTTGGCGTTGCAGGCACTTCAGAATCTCCTCCCCGTAGGAACGATTGCAATTCAGTCAGACAACATGTCTGTTGTTTGGTACATCAACACACAGGGGGGAACCAGATCCTACCCCTTATGCCGTGAAGCCATGAGAGTGTGGGAATGGGTGATTTCCACCAACCACTTTCTGATCGCAACGCACATTCCGGGGCGGGCCAACATTCTGGCGGACAAACTCAGCCGCACAATTCTTTCCCCTTATGAGTGGTCTCTCAACCCACTAGTAGTGAAGCAGATATTCGCAAAATGGGGGCAACCCTGCTGTGATCTCTTTGCCTCTCCCTCAAATACGAAATGTGACAGCTTCTTTGCTCTGATTCCCCCATCAGGGGAAGCCCCGAGAGATGCTCTGGTGCATGTTTGGCCACCCGGTCTACTCTATGCCTACCCTCCTTTACCCCTGATGCTAAAGCTCTTACAGAAAGCCTCGCGGTTGGGGAGCAGAATGATCCTCATTGCCCCATTCTGGCCTCGGCAAACTTGGTTCCCTTACCTGTGGACTCATATAGTGAATCCTCCTTGGATTCTGGATCCCACTCCGGATCTAATCTCCCATCCATCGGAATTACAGACCCAGAATCTGGTCAACCTGAAGCTGACAGCTTGGTTGCTCCAGTTCCACTCTTAGTCAGGACTCCCGGCATCTCTTTACCAGTCAAAGCCATCCTGGTGGCAGCACATAAGCCTTCCACCAGGAAAATATACCGCAGTAAATGGAGACGCTTTTCCGTCTGGGCGGAACATCATAATCTGGATCCCTTCACTGCCCCTCTACCGTCCGTAGTACTGGATTTTCTAACCGGACTCTTTCAGCAAGGAGCTAGTTGTTCGACAGTCAAGGTACAGTTGGCAGCCATCTCCCATTACCATGTGGGACATGAGACAGGTCCTTTGATGTCAGCTAAATTATGCAAAAATTTCTCAAGGGCACCTTTCTACTCAGGCCCCCTATCAAAGAAGCCGTACCCCCTTGGGATCTTTCTCTAGTCCTTCAAGCCTTGACCGCTTCTCCCTTTGAACCAGCCGCATCGGTCGATCTCAAATATTTGTCCTGGAAAACAGCATTCCTGGTAGCCATCACTTCAGCCAAGAGAGTTTTGGAACTCCAAGCCCTTTCCATAAAGCCTCCTTACTTGGTCTTCCATCCGGACAGAGTGTACCTCAGGACCAATCCCTCTTTTCTTCCCAGGGTGGCATCAGAAATCAATATCAATCAGTCCATCAACTTACCGGTTTTCTTCCCTAAGTATCAAAATAAAGGAGAGTACAAGCTGCATTCATTAGATGTACACAGGCAGCTGCGTTTCTATATTCATAGGACAGCTGGTCACAGACAATCTGATCAGCTGTTTGTCTCCTTTGCTAAATTCAGTTTAGGTAAAACCATTTCAATGGTCACCTTGTCACATTGGATTTCTCAATGTATTCTTCTGGCTTACCAAGCTTCCGGGAGGCCCGCACCTGAGGGAGTCCATGCACATTCCACTCGCTCCATCTCTACTTCTGCTGCCTTTAAATCTAGAGTGCCATTGGATGATATTTGTTCGGCAGCTACTTGGGCCTCATCTCATACTTTTATCAACCACTACAAACTGGACATAATTTCTAGAGGGAGAGCATCCTTTGGCTCCGCAGTGCTCCGGAACATCCTTCCATGATGGCCGCCCAAGATTCAGGTAGCTGGGGACTCTGTCCCACAGGTTGCTGACAAATGAAGTCCCTACTCCAGATTAAGAAGTTATGTACTCACCATAACGTTCCATCTGAGTAGGTGGCTTAATTTGTCTGCAACCATCCCCCCCTCCTTCCCCCTAGCCTTCAGAACTTGGTCCTGTTATATTGTTCTATCTATTATGCTTGTTGGAATACCTTTTCAGGTATCCATAGCGGGGCAAACTTGATCTGAGGTCATAGGAGGTTGGCAGGGGATTATGGGTGAGGGGAGGAGCTAGGAGCTCGGATCCATAGCTATGCTATAAGTTGCCGGCTCAGATCCGATATCGGATCCAAGACCCACAGGTTGCAGACAAATGAAGCCACCTACTCAGATGGAACGTTATGGTGAGTACATAACTTCTTATTTTGCAACTTGCAAGTTGTATATTAATACATCTACCTACGCTTCTACATCTGAGTCTTCTTTACAGGTAGCTGATATACAAGATTCATGCTATGTATCCATTGTTGCCTTTTAAACATGCATTACTACATACTGTTATACTGCACACCTGTCTGTGCCAATGCTGTGACTGAAAAGGGTCAGCTGACATCTCACTTACCCAGTAAACAAATTCACAAAGAAAGAAAGAAAGAAAACAAAACAGTTGAACTATATAAACTGAAAAATGTGACATGCTTAAAATGCAAAAATATTAGTTAAAGAGGAGAAGGAAGAGGTGAATCTGTACCTAAATAAACAGGTTATATACACTAAAAGTATAACTAAAGGCGGGACCATAGCTATATTTTCTAGCACCCTGTGCAGTTCTTTGATCTGTTGCCACCATTGTCTGAAAGTTAAAGATAAAAAAAAAAGTGCCAGATTCATGAACGCCTACACTAAGTCTACACAATCTGTTGCTCATTTAGTCAGGATGAAGTAGACGAACATTCTAGGTTCTGTTCAAGCAGCTTTATTATATGCAAAAATAAACATATATACAAACTAGTTGCCTCATGCACAGATATTCACACTCTGGCTGTACTCACAAAATGGCACAGAGAGTAGCATGTGCCTGCTATTTATATATGCACATTCAGGTCTTAGAAATGCTTCTTAAAGGTACAACACATTTGTTATTCTACATCCCCCCTCTTTTGAGAAATGACATTGACAACGTCAACTGACATGCTATAAGTACAAAGTAATTTTCATCATGCAATTATACAAAACTATATATATATATATATATATATATATATATATATATATATATATATATACACACAAACACACACACACACACACACACACACACACACTGGGCTTCTGGGCTTGGAAATGCAACCATATCGTGTGATATATACATTGGAATTGGATTTAGCAACTGCGGTTATTTCTACCGAATGCTCAACCTTTGGATTGTTATGAACGTTATCAGAAATGAATGAAGACATGTTCTGGAACAGAAACACTCTCTGAATCACTCTGAGATTTAGAGTCTATACCATAGAAACATTGCTGCGATAATGGAAGTAGATGTCTGCAATTCCTCCTGTACTCCGCACCCTTGGATTTTACAAGACTGGATCTCGGCTCTAAATATTTTTGTTACTTGACCAATCTGGTTGAAAACTTTCGCTGTTTGTATCCTCACTATCTGTCTCTCTTTCAAAGGACGAAGAAATCTGCTCAACTTGTTGTAGCTGGACGTCTGGAAAGAACGCTTTCTAAATAATTGGGCTTTGATTGCTTTGATGTTTTTAGCTTTAGGCCTCGATAAACTGGAACTGACAGGCAATGTTGTTCTGGTTTGCCTAGACAGAAGTCTCTGAGCAGGTGAGCCAAATACATTGTCACAGGGTTTGTTTCTGAGACTTAGTAAATTCAAAAAGACATCTGTATTGTTTTGCTTTGATTTCTCTAGTAATTGCTTTGCACTCTGTACTGCACGTTCAGCTAGTCCATTTGACTGCGGATATTCTGGACTACTAGGAACATGTACAAAGTCCCATTCTCTTGCAAATTTCTGAAATAACTGACTGGTAAATTGGGTACCATTCTCAGAGATAAGCTTTTTTGGACTTCCATGGACTGAGAAATGACGTTTCAGCTTGGTAATAACACTAGTGGATGTTAGATTGGATAGTAAATCGATCTTGAATAAGAGTTTACCAGTACTAAGTAATGTTGATTGTTCCACTCGAATATGTCAGTAGCTACTGTTGACCAAGGTGGTTCAGAAACTTGACTTAGCTGAAATGGTTCTTCCAAATGCGGTATAGTACTACTGCATACTAAACAAGAAGAAAGTACTCTATCAAAGTCTTTTGCTAGAGAAATGCAAAATACTAGTCCTCTCGCCCTTCTTTTGGTAGCTTCAGAACCTGGTTGACCACGATGCAAAATCTGGATGTATTCTTGTTGTAAGGAAGCAGGAACAACAATTCTAGGACCTTTGAAAATAATGCCATCTTCCATCACATCTCATCTCTGTAAGGAAATTAGGGTTGCAATTCAGGTGGTACACTAGATTGCTTTGACGACCATCCAACACTGATGCAGTGGTACAGCTTTTGCAAAATTGGATCAGTCTTTGTATGATCTCTCAGCTCATCAAGTCTTATGGTAGAAAACTTACTCACTTCCATGACATCAAAGTCAACATTTTCTGTGTCAAGCTATTCCATTGTATTTCTGGGTGATCTGGATAAGGTATCAGCCAGATAAAGAAGTTTGCCTTTTGTACAGAGCATTTTGAAATTATACTTTTGCAATTTAAGCATCACTCTTTGCAATCTTGCTGGATCGGAATGCATAGGTTTCTTTAAAATAGTAACCAGAGGTTGATGATCAGTTTCAATCTGAATATCTAGAACATAGATATAATCATGAAACTTGGAACATGCAAATACTATTGACAAAAGTTCCTTCTCAATCTGAGTATATTGCATTTCAGTTTAGGTAAATGTTCTAGATGCATAAGCTACTGGTCTACCCTCTTGAAGAATAACTGTGCAAAGACCAAATTTTGAAGCATCGCATGAAAGAGTTACTGGTTTGACATCATAGTATATTATTGTGGGTGGAGTTGCAATTTTCTGCTTAAAGTCTTCAAATGCTTTCTGGTGATGTTCTAACCATGACCGTGAAACATCCTTACAGTTAGTTCTCGCAAAGGTGCTGTCAACTCACTGAACTCTGGTATAAACTTGCCAAAATAGTTGACATACCAAGAAAACATTGTAGAGCTTGTACATTACCTGGTGCTGGCATCTGAAGAATGGCTGCTTGCTTGGACAGGTCTGGTCTCAAGCCAATGCTAGTAAATAAATGACATATAAATGACAATTGACATAAGTAAATTCAAACTTGAACTACAATACCAAAGGTGGAACCTACTAAAAACACTCCCACTAGACGAAGCTTTTGACATATTTAACATTACCTTCCTAAAAGTTTTAAAAACCCATGCCCCTCCTCGCACAAGTAAATTAAAAATTAATATAGCCCCTGGATCACCAGTACCACCAGGACCATGATAACTCAAAGAAATAGAGCCTGGCTTCACTGGAGAGCCACTAACACCATAGCAACCAAACAACAATTCCAAAAACTCAGAAACGAAACATAAAAACAAATCCTACTAGACAAAAATAATTATTTTCTCAATTTGCAAAGTAGACACCAAAAGAACCCCCAAAATCTCTGGGTAGGACTAAATAAATTACTTCACTCTGGCAAACCCATTACGCCAACACCAACCACTGTAAAGGATAGCACTGACATTCCAGAATCCTTTAATAGATTTTTCATAGAAACCATTTCAAAACTAGTTTATCAACAACCACAACATCAACTACTAGCAACTGTAAGCTTACTAGCAGTATCAAAACCACCTTCCAATTCAAACCTATTCCCACAGATTATGTAAAAAAACTATTAGGTAAACTCAAACCAACTACCCTAGCTGCTGACAACATTCCTGCCAAATAACTTCAAATGGTTGCTAATGAGATAGCCCATCCAACATCAATTCTCCTAAACAGATCAATAACAGGAAGCAAAATTCCAACAATCTGGAAGACAGCATATGTCACCCACTACATAAAGGTGGTGCCTGCACAGACCTTACCAACTATTGCCCTACTGCCATATTATCCCTACTAGCTAAAATATTGGAAAAATGTATTCACCAGCAACTTATGCAATACCTACTTAAAAAATAACTTCTCACTCCTACCCAACATGGATTTAGACTAGCCCATAGTACAACAACTGTCATCCTCTCATTCACTAACCTCATCAACCAGAACAGGAATTTAGGCAAACTAACATCAGCCATAATTTTGACATGGTAAACCATCCCAAACTTCTTGACTCCTTCTCAGACCTTGGACTATCCACTCACTCACTAGCCTGTTTTCAGAATTACCTACTAGGTAGACAGCAAGCAGTCAGGTGGGATAACAAACTATCCACACTGCCTCCTATTACAACTCTAGTCCCACAAGGGTCAATTTTAGGCCCTCTATTATTTTCCATCTTCATTAATGATCTCAACAGGATCACTCAAGATGCAACTGTCATACAATATGCTGATGACTCAACACAAGTTTGCTCAGCCAGTAACCCTTTTACACACCTCTCCATTACCCAACAAGTCTTCAAAACCACTAAGGCTTGGTTTCTCTGTAAAAATCTGTTACTGAACCCCAAAAAGACCAAATTATTAATTTTTAAACCAAATAAATCTAACTCAGACACAGATACTTTCAGTATTATGTCTAGTGATGGTACCATTATCTCCTCAGACTCCCACACAAAACTACTAGGTGTCACAATTGACAACAAACTGAAATTTGACCTTCACATAAATCAAACTATCAAAAATATGCACAAAAAACTAGATAGTTTGTACAAAAATAAAACATACCTAAATCAACAGACTAAAATTGCCATGGCTCAAACACTGCTCCTATCCACACCTCTATACGCTGCTCCCATCTTCACCAACCTATCCAAAACAGAAATTACAAAACTAGACACATGTTACAATCAAATTGCCAGATTTGCCAGAAATGCTCCCTACCGTTCCCACCATTGCCACTCACTACTTCAACTAAATTGGCTTGACCTTCCAAATCTCATTACCTTCCTTCAACTAGTCTTCGCTCAGAAACTCCAACTATATCCTGAAAATGTACCAGCACTATCTAATTTATTTAAAATACATGAAAACCCCAGACAACTACACTCTAGTGACAAAACCTTAATCAGGATAACCAGATCCAACAACTTAGCAAGCGATTTCCTATTTCATAACTACATAGGTAAAATCTGGAACTCACTGCCCCCTGCTATTACCTCAGCAAACTCTATCATTAAGTTTAAACAACTACTAAAGGAACACCTATTTATCAAAAGACAATGCCCATACCTTCCTCCAGGTTGATCCTCTATACATGCTTCCTTCCTCAGGACATTCTCTATTAACCTCCTCATAGTAACTTACTTCATCTACTAGTAGTCTTACTATGCTAACCTCATCTACTAGCAGTCATACTAAGCTCTAAATAACTCTTTACTTCTCTTTGTACTCCCCATTTCTTTCTAACACCACCATACGCAAACACAATATTGCAGATTTGTGCATATTCCTGGGTAAATTATGCATACTCCCATTTATGTCACTGCTGGTCAAGTAGAAATTACTGGGCGTACAACTAACGTGTCCTTCTACTACAATTTACAAGCTAAAATATTTTTGTCTCTGTAATGTTAAAATTTTATGTTTTGTACTTGTTCTCTGTATTTGTGAAATGACTCTGTATGTGTTACATGACTTTGTATATTAACAAACTGTGGAGCTTTTCTCCCCGGGCCTCCACTGAAAATGGACATGCATCCAGTTGGATTCTCCCGGTCAACAAATGTAAAATAAATAAATAAATAAAATATATGTAACATCTGGTAGTCTAAATTTACACTTTAGATGGTTAACCTTTAACTTCACTTCACATGCTCTGTCTAGAACTCTCTTAAGATTTCTGTCATGCTCTGCTTCACTATTGCCCCCAACCAATAAATCATCTACTATTATGGCACAGGGATAACCTGAAAAAATTTGCTCCATTGCACGCTGGAAGATTTCACATGCAGAATTTATTCCAAATGGCATCAGAAGAAATCTATATCTTCCAAATGGGGTACTGAATGTAGTCAGTAATGAAGATTTGAGATCAAGCATCACTTGCCAAAATTAACTTTTTGCATCTAAGACAGAAAAAACTGTGGCATTTGATATTAGAGCTGTGACTTATTTGACTGTATGCATGGGATGATGTGGTCTTTTTAATGCTTTGTTCAAATCTCTTGGGTCAATGCATATTCTGATTTCATCTGAGCCTTTTTTGTGAGCTGCTATCATGGATGACACCTATTCCGTAGGTTCTGTAACTGGACAAATTACACCTTGCTGCACCATTTTGTCCAACTGAGCTTTGACTTTATGCTGTGTAGCTATCAGAACTTTTCTTGCAGGTCTAACTACTGGACTGATCTCTGGGTCTAACTTCATAGAATACACAACTGGAAATTTGCACAATTTGTCATCAAAAACATCAGCATACCCTGAAAAATAGTGTTAGTGAAGCTGGAGCTGGGACATGTGCTTATTTGAAGA
Source organism: Protopterus annectens (assembly GCF_019279795.1). Taxonomy (NCBI): domain Eukaryota; kingdom Metazoa; phylum Chordata; order Ceratodontiformes; family Protopteridae; genus Protopterus; species Protopterus annectens. Next base: position 633,630,801 of record NC_056726.1, on the reverse strand, counting down.
ACTTATTTGGTAAAAGAAAGCAGATTCATTCTCAAACTGTCTCTGAGACCTAATAATGATTGCACAGGTCTTTGATCTGCATAGAATAATAAGCTATAACAGTTCTTGGCCACATAACATGAAAGCACTACTGAGCCTTTGGTTTGAATTTCTTCACCTCCATAAGCAACACATTTCACACAACTGGTCACATTTAGTTGTTCACCAGCTCTCACCTTAGCAAATGACATAACATTACACTTTGAACTAGTGTCTACTTTGAGCTTGATAGATTTACCGTTGATCTGGACAGTACAAAATATTTAATTATTTGCCAATAAATCTACTGCATCAATCTTTTCACCAATCACTGATACACCATCTACATAGAAAGCAGACTGTTGCAGTTCAACTTGATCAATTTGCTTTTTTGAATGACCCTTCTTTATAACGGTATGAGGCTTACTTGATTTACAAAATTTTTGAAAATAGTTCCATTTCTTACATTTATGGCATTGCTGACCAAACGCTAAGCACTTCTCTCTTTTAGATTCATGGTTGGCAGCACAGATTGCAACAGTTAACAATAAAACTTGACTTGGGTTTTGCTGATTCACCCTTGTACAGCACTGAGCATGTGCCTTAACTGAACTAATCTTAGAACTTGCTGGAAGATTGCAGGTTTTCCTTGCCACACCTACAGCGGCTGCAGCTGCCATGTGCTTAGGTCAGTTTTTGTCTGCCACATGTTGCATGATGTCTACATTTGCTCTGCAGCTTGCCAAAACCATGCTCTTGTCTCTTGCAAGCATATTTGTGTGCCTTTCTGTAACTCCATGAATTGACAAATCTGAATAGCTTTGCTCAGCATTAAATCACTGTCATGAAGCAAAATATTTCTCACATCAGCATTATTAATACCATACACAAGCCTGTCCTTTATTAACTCATCTTTCAAGTCACCAAACTTACACATTTTAGCTTTATTTCTCGGGTCAGTAATATAAGCTGCAAAAGCTTCTCCTTGCTTTTGATCTTTTGTGTAAAATAAATGCCTCCGTAGTGTAGCATTGGTCTGGGGGATGCACATTTCTCTAAATTTGCATTTCAAACACTCAGGATCTTCCTTTGGTTCAGCCTGCACAATAATATGACAATTTCCCCCTTCACCTTCATATACTGCTGGTCCATATACAAATGAATGCTCTCTTTCTACGGCCTCTGACCCTGCTAGATTTAGCAAAATGAATGTCCTGGTGAGTGCATCTTTATCAGAATAAGCTGCTTGTATGAATATAGCGTACTCATGCTCAAATATTCTCCAATTCTCTGCAATATTCTGATCAAACACAAGTGGTAGCTGTTTGCCATATTAATACATCTCAGTGAAAACTTTTACCAGTATGCACCAACACACACATATATGAACATGTGCCTGAAATTTATGGCAGTACTTGTATGCCCAATAGCCAACAAGCCTCTGTATAACTAAACTTTGTGAAATATGTTTCACAGGCACTGTAATAATCTTCAAATCACCTCTTATCAGTATAAGAAACATTTCAAATAGCTACACTGTGCGAATGAACTGGGTGGAAGAAGCTCAGTAATTGCACTTTGCGAATAACAGTACACAGCAGCACACTGAAATTTCCTCAGAATGGTGGTACTTTGCTAAACAACTCTGTATAGTACAAGAAACACTTTGTAATGGTAGCGCTCTGTAAATAGACACACCCAGCACAAGAAGCTATTTGAAATGGCTGTATTTGACTGCACTTTACGAAATGGTGGAAGTTTGCACACAACAAATTCTTCAAAATAAATGCACAGTAATAAATACACACTGTAAGCACTTTTGCACACTTTGAGATACTTTGAATAACTCTAGTTATACTATTCAGAGCTCCAATCAATGCAAAGTAGTAGTTTATGTCAAAACACAGTAAATTGCTAGAAAACATGCAGTCACCTTGATTTATTTATACTCAATGTGCCCGTTTGCCTTTTATTATATTTGTTTTGCTCATTTAATCTCTTTTTTGCCCATTATGTTTTCTTGTGCTCGTTTTAACTCTAAACATGCTCGTTTTGCAATTCTGAGGTAATTCTGAACACTTTATGTGCTTTTCTGATGCTTGTTTTATCAAATATCTTAATTTCAAACATTTTGTTTAATTAATAAACTTTTTTATGCTACTTATTTGCTTAATAAATGTTTTTGTGCTACTCGTTTGCTTAACAATGGGCCGGATTCATGAAGGCTTGCACTGAGTCTTAGAGTAGAGTAAGACTTCATGCAGCCTACATGTCTGCCGAGCGATCCAGGAACAGCTGGTAGGGGCGTGCAACTGAGCTCTCCAAACTAGTCCTACACGGATAGGGCTGGGATATGCAAATTACCTCAATTGCAGGTGAAAGCCATGCAAATGAGGTAAATTTGCGATCCAGGAAACCCGAACCTGTCCGAGTAGTAGTGTTATTTGCAGAAATGTACTCGGTTGATAACTGAGTACGGTTCTGCAAATAGCAAAACGGAGCCGTGTCAGCTGGAAAAAAACATGTATTCACAGGAATAAGCATGCCAATGGCCAAAAATACGGCCATTGGCAACGGGAAGTGATGCAAAATAAAAATAAAATAACTTTTTTTTTATCCCGATCACCGGGTTTAACCGTAGCGCAACGCCGCGCAAATGTGCTGTGCCCTAAAAAGCAGAAAATTAATAATTAAGATCCACAAATGTGGATGTTATAGCTAAAATGAATTTACAATGCAAGGGAATGGCTGGCTGAAGACAACATGGCCACCGAGTAGAGGTTGCTAAGGGGGGAAGCTCAGTCTAAGAGATATAACTAAGCATTACTAGGCAATCCTATGCAAATGAGAGTTAGGATAGTGAATTGCAAGTTTACATAGCAAATGAGCACAGTCAGTGGAGTGTAGGAGTAGGATAAGGGGAGTAACAGAGTAGAAGATAGGTGGCATCACAAGGGGGGTATGTATGAAAGGAGTGAAGCCCATTGGGGCAGAGTGACATGTGTCAGCTTACATTTACATAATAGTGAAAGAGGTGTGTCAACAGGTAGGCCAGGTAAAGTCAAGAAATTGAAGGTGTATGCTGTGGATAACACCAAAGTTTCTTGCTGAGCATGCATGCGCGCGTGTGCGCACCAGTAAACCCGAGTAAGACAGTGTGCGCGCATGTAAGCATGTGTGCACTCGTGTAGGCTTGAGTAAGCATATGCAAGGCTGTGTAAACAGTTGTAAGTGCGTTTGTGCCAGTGTGCATGCGTTTTAAGAAGAATAAGCAAGCTTTAGTCCATGTAAGCATGTGTGCGCGCGTGTTAGCTGCTGTGAGCGTGTTTGCACTTGTGTGCGCGGCACTCCCCCCCTGAGGAAACAGTAAGGAAAAAGGAAGCACACCAAATAGTGGAAGTTACCAGGGAGTACTAGCAGAGCTAGCAGGTGAAAACAATCAGAATCAGGCAATTTATAGCCACAGAACAGCAGGAGTCTTTAATTGTGTTAAGAGCTTTTCATCTGCTTAATAAGCAGACTTCTTCAGACATAACAAACAGTACACAAACAAGCTTTTATATACTCAAAAAGACGTCACAAATTCATTAATTAATCAATCAATTAATTCAAACTTTAAAAATTTAAAGAAAGCTTACTTCAATGTGTTTGCCATGGCATGACCCCACTAAGCTCACCTATTAATGCGTTTACAAAATCGTATTAAGAATATTAAGAATCTTAAGAATCCAAAGCCAGCACTATCAAATTAGTTGTTATTACAAAATTTTTAATAAACTAGTAATACACCAAGTTATTTCATCGTAGTAAAAATGAATAACTTTAAATATATATTGTTATAAAATTAACATTAAAAATATATGAATATAAATATAAATATAAATATAAATATAAGCTAGATGTCACTGAAATATCTGTAGTAATTGATGTCTAAAAGTATAGAGACACCAATACATAAAGATAAAAATATAAAAGTAAAATATGAAGTATAAAGTAAATACATTCTTACACCTGAGGAGAGTAAGAATGTATAAATGTATTTACTTTATACTTCATATTTTACTTTTATATTTTTATCTTTATGTATTGGTGTCTCTATACTTTTAGACATCAATTACTACAGATATTTCAGTGACATCTAGCTTATATTTATATTTATATTTATATTCATATATTTTTAATGTTAATTTTATAACAATATATATTTAAAGTTATTCATTGTTACTACGATGAAATAACTTGGTGTATTACTAGTTTATTAAAAATTTTGTAATAACAACTAATTTGATAGTGCTGGCTTTGGATTCTTAAGATTCTTAATATTCTTAATACGATTTTGTAAACGCATTAATAGGTGAGCTTAGTGGGGTCATGCCATGGCAAACACATTGAAGTAAGCTTTCTTTAAATTTTTAAATTTTTAATGTTTTAATTAATTGATTGATTAATTAATGAATTTGTGACATCTTTTTGAGTATATAAAAGCTTGTTTGTGTACTGTTTGTTATGTCTGAAGAAGTCTGCTTATTAAGCAGACGAAAAGCGCTTAACACAATTAAAGACTCCTGCTGTTCTGTGGCTATACTTGTTTTTTGTGGAAGCTAGCTGCTCTGGATCCTTTGTGTTTTTCTAAGTTTGTTGTTTGTGTTTATTAAGAATCAGGCAATTACCCAGGCAGAACACTAGCCCAGCCCAGCACTTAAAACTCTGCAAACAACAGTCCATTATGTTTCTCTCAAGAGACACTGCAACACTGCAGTAAGTTAATAGAAGTGAAAACTGAAAAGGCTTCACTGAGACAAAAAATGTTAGGGGCTGCCATTGCTGTTATAAGGCGACATATGCAACATGCTGAGGGTGGTGATAATGCAAATGCTGCTGGACAACCCACAGTGAGGAGACAGAGAAGAGTGTACAGGCCCAGGGTTACCTACCAGGGGCTACATGAGCTGGAGATAGTGGAGCACTATAGAACGGACAGAGACCTCTTGCAGCAAATTGTTGAGCTGTGTATGCCACGCCTCACAAACAGAACCAACAGAGGGGAACCCATCCCAGTGGAAACTAAGGTATGTGTTGGCCTAAGAATATTAGCAACAGGTACCTTCCAGAGACCAACTGGTGATATGATGGGGATATCACAGGCATCAGCATCCAGGGTACTGCACCAGTTCCTGGATGCCATGTCAGCACATGTCGGTGATCATGTATATTTCCCCAATTCCCATGAGGTATTGGCCAGCAATATGCATCTCTTGCAGCAAATAGCGGAATACCCTGAGGTAGTGGGTGCAATAGACTGCACGCACATACACATCAAAGCACCAGCCGGTGAGCGGGGTAGGGTCTACTTCAACCGCAACAGCTTCCCCTCCATCAACTGCCAGGTTGTGTGCGATGTCCAGGGCATAATACTGAATGTGTGTGCTGGCTGCCCTGGAAGCTACCATGATTCCCATACCTGGCATCTGACACAGCTGTACCAGACATTTGCCAATGGGGACATCCCACATGGTCACCTAGTGGGGGATGCTGGCTTTGCACTGGAGCCGTGGCTGATGACACCCATCAGAAACGCACACACACCTGAACAGGAATACCATAATGAGGCACACGCACAAACATGAAATGTAATCGAGCATGTGTTTGGGCTGCTCAAGTCACGGTTCCGGTGCCTGGAAACATCTGGTAGAGCCTTGCAGTACTCACCAACTACATGTACCCAAATTGTCATGGTATGTACTATGCTACATAATATGATCCTGCGAAAACAGCTGCAGCAGGACCAGCATAGACCTGGGCCAAACAGCCCCCCACCATTGCCAAGGCCATCACAGGCAGAGCGTGACTCGGAGGAGGAACAACCTGAGCCTGCCCCAGTAGGCAGAAGGAGGTGTGTCCAGTATGCTTTGACCTTGGCAAAGAGGCATCGCATAGCACATACACTGGCTCAGTAGGAACTCTGGAAATGATACCTCTCTCTGACCCGCACATATAGTAAAAGGGATGCCTACATTGACACTACCTGCTTTAAAAGATGTACAGGGAGTGTAGTATGTGCATCTGAAATAGGCAGCCCTTTATCAACACCTGAGGCATGATTGCCATGTGTTAAGCAATATAAAGCAGTGCTAAACAGCATTTACCATCATGAAGTCAATGTAAACAAAATCGCACACACCAACTACTACAAATGTGGTCAATGTAGAGTAATATTGGCCAATGTCCAGCAATGATGGTTAATATTGAGCAATGTTGGACAAGCTGGGTCTAGGTAGGGCATAGCTGAACAAAAGCCAACATGCTCATATTTGCTCTACTGGCCCCTAAGCAGTCTGGTCTGCTCAGTATGAAAATATAAGCGGCAATGGGCCTCAAACCCAGGATACTGTGCACTATAGTCATAGTACTGAACCACTAAACCATGAAAGTAGTGCAGTGGTTAGCCTGTATGAAGAAATGTTGATGTCTATGCAAAGTATTTCATGGAAACCCTGCAGGTACAGCATAATCCCTGTCGAGTTATGACACAAAGGTGAGTCCTGCAGTAAGAATAGAACCTGACTTTCAACACACACAGTACAAATGTTAATAATGGACATGTAGACATATGTTGTGGACCTCAGACAGCAACATACTGAAAGGTCACACTGGGCATGCTCACACACTTGAATACATGAGACAAATGTCAGGCAACAGAACACTGACAGTCTGAACTGGGCATGCTCACACACTTAGGCCATGTTGGAGTAAAGCATTGGGCCACACATAGCAGGCAGTTGCATGTGTTAACCCAGGAACCTCTCACTACACAGCAATCTGCCCTGTGCACACACTTATATGACAACAGACACGTATATAATATAGTGGAACCCTGCATTAAGCAAATATGTTCTGCAGATACGTAAGCGGTTCATATAAAGTGTGAAAGCAAAGATGATAAAAACCTGCAAACAGTATCAGCAATAAACATTGTGCATCATGAAAATTATCATAGGTTCAGAGGTTGATACTAGGCAATCTGCCCTAGGGCATGTACAAACATAGCCAGAGTGTGTTTGGCTACTGCAACCCAGTCACATCAGAGCACTGTGCCTGTGAATAGTAAGTCACACAAGGTACCCCATTTACGTTCAGTGTATTGTGCCTCTGTCTAGCAGGGACCCAGAAGATATCCCATGGGTAAACATGCGATCACCCATCCACTTGTCAAGATGACACCTGTAGGTGGTCAGTGGGTGGCTCTGCCTATGCAAAACCGGGACTACACTCCGGAGTGAGTGGAGGCTTTCTGATAATAATCTCTCCCCCCAGCATGTCCTTTTAACATCAGTGCTGAGGTATATGTCCCTGGAGTGTGTAGCAGCAAGGGAGTCAGATATCCTGAGGTGGAGCATGTCCAGTAAGTCTGGGTCAGATATTGCCTTTAACTACAGGCACACAACACATCCGTGTAAGTAGTAAGTGGCTGAGTAGAGCTGGAGTTACTGTATCGGAACTGTGCAGGGCATCTGTGTGAGTCCCTACATCTGCTCGAAGAGTAACATTTGTGGCCATTACAATTGCTGCAGGTGTCAGATAAGGTACATCTCAAAGGTGGCTTAGTAACCAAGTATGGTCGTGAAGAGTATAGGGGCACAATGACCACACGTGATCAACATGTGAAACCATGTGGGATATGGTGGGCTATGTAGACGTACTGTCTAACCACTATGGCAATGGCAATAGGATTGTCAAAGGTGAGAGTACGAACAGGTCATGTCCCCAAACCCGAACAACTACTACTGTATGTAATGGATTACAACCTATGTGGTAATGTGTGGGCATCTTGTCATCCTCAAAGGGGATGACTATGCAACTAATGGCATGTAGCCGTGGGCCATGGCTCAGGCACCAGTCAACCTATCTCTGTGAGACCCTGTATGAGTATGCATGTGCCAGCAGGAGAGCTGATTATGGCACCCAGTTTGCAGTCATCTGCGAACATGGGCAGCCATATCCCTCCTGTGATAGCCTGTACATCACACAAATATATACTGAACAAGAGAGGTCCCAGAACTGAGCCTTGTGGGATGCAAGGTGTAACTGGTGTATAGTCAGACATGGCACCTGCAACACTGAGCATGTGGGTGCTATCCCTGCTCCAGGTAGCAATCCATCGTGTCAGATATGTGTCGATATTGATGCTGGTGAGCCTATGCATAATGGCCGAGTGGGGTATTGTGCTGAAGGGTTGTGCAAGGTCCAGGCAGGCTGTGTGGACAACCGTCCCAGCACTGATGGACCTGGTAACTGTTGAAAGAATATGAGCAGGTCCAACAGGCAAGATCTGCCCACAACAATGCTGTAATGTGTTGGACCCAGTGTCTGTAGGTTTCCTATGTCTATGTGCATGAGTCCCATTACAATACACTCCATAGCTTTGCAGAACAGGCTAGTTAGCCTTTTAGGCTGATATTATCTGTGGTCTGTTGTGGCAGTATTCAGTGGAGTGGGACCACTATTGCTGTACACCATTCCGTGGGTACATAACCTGCAGTAACTCTTATATCGAACAGTGACGTACTGTGAGTGTTACGTCTGTCATGAAGGCTGTGTACGACACAGGCTGGAACACCGTCTGGTCCCATTGATGCTGTGTTGTCCGCTGTGGGGAGGGCAGCACTCACCTCTTTACTCGTGATGTCTAGGAGGTTACACTCTGTTGGTATGGACAGTACCACTTTAGGGGGGATGGGGGGGACACATCTGCACTGAACCTGTTTGCCAGGCTAATGGCAATGTCAGTGGGTTCAGGATATGTTTAGTCAGTATGCAGTAACACACAGCATATCAGTGAGTGTCCAGCCAGGTACCGGAATCAACTGAAGAAGGCCTTGTGAGTGTCCGACGTGTCAGGTGCGTATGTGTGTGATTTTCTTTGAGAGGAGCAGCCTTTTTGGAGACTGGGAAAACACATTAAAAGAGGTACATCCCTCTTCGGAAAGTCTGATGATGTCAGCATCCTACAAATATTCAAGGATGACAGAAACCACCCAGTAATGCATATAGCGCTCTGTGTTAATGCGTATCTCTCTAGTATCATAACATAGTTAGGTAGGGGTTTGAGTTGTGTATGTGTGTGATTTCCTTTGAGAGGAGTAGCCTTTTTGGAGACTGGGAAAACACATTAAAAGTGGTACATCCCTCTTTGGAAAGTCTGATGATGTCAGCATCCTACAAATATTCAAGGAGAACAGAAACCACCCGGTATTGCATATAGCGCACAGTGTTGGGGAGGGTGCGTGTGTGTGTGTGATTTTCTTTGAGAGGAGTAGCCTTTTTGGAGACTGGGAAAACACATTAAAAGAGGTACATCCTGCTTTGGAAAGTCTGATGATGTCAGCATCCTACAAATATTCAAGGAGAACAGAAACCGCCCAGTATTGCATATAGCACGCCATGTTAATGCGCATCTCTCTAGTATCATAACATAGTTAGGTAGGGGTTTGAGTTGTGTATGTGTGTGATTTCCTTTGAGAGGAGTAGCCTTTTTAGAGACTGGGAAAACACATTAAAAGAAGTACATCCCTCTTTGGAAAGTCTGATAATGTCAGCATCCTACAAATATTCAAGGAGAACAGAAACCACCCAGTATTGCATATAGTTCGCCATGTTAATGCGTATCTCTCTAGTGTCATAACATAGTTAGGTAGGGTTTGAGTTGTGTATGTGTGTGATTTCCTTTGAGAGGAGTAGCATTTTTGGAGACTGGGAAAACACATTAAAAGAGGTACATCCCACTTTGGAAAGTCTGATGATGTCAGCATTCTACAAATATTCAAGGAGAACAGAAACCACCCAGTACTGCATATAGCGTGCCGTGTTAATGCGTATCTCTCTAGTATCATAACATAGTTAGGTAGGGGGTTGAGTTGTGCATGTGTGTGATTTCCTTTGAGAGGAGTAGCCTTTTTGGAGACTGGGAAAACACATTAAAAGAGGTACATCCCACTTTGGAAAGTCTGATGATGTCAGCACCCTACAAATATTCAAGGAGAACAGAAACCACCCAGTATTGCATATAGCGCACCGTGTTAATGCGTATCTCTCTAGTATCATAACATAGGTAGGGGTTTGAGTTGTGTATGTGTGTGATTTCCTTTGAGAGGAGTAGCCTTTTTGGAGACTGGGAAAACACATTAAAAGAGGTACATCCCTCTTTGGAAAATCTGATGATGTCAGCATCCTATAAATATTCAAGGAGAACATAAACCACCCAGTATTGCATATAGCGCGCCATGTTGGGGAGGGTGTGTGTATGTGTGTGATTCCCTTTGAGAGGAGTAGCCTTTTTGGAGACTGGGAAAACACATTAAAAGAGGTACATCCCTCTTTGGAAAGTCTGATGATGTCAGCATCCTACAAAATATTCAAGGAGAACAGAAACCACCCAGTATTGCATATAGCGGGCCATGTTAATGCGTATCTCTCTAGTATCATAACATAGTTAGGTAGGGGTTTGAGTTGTGTATGTGTGTGATTTCCTTTGAGAGGAGTAGAGGAGTAGCCTTTTTGGAGACTGGGAAAACACATTAAAAGAGGCACATCCCTCTTTGGAAAGTCTGATGATGTCAGCATCCTGCAAATATTCAAGGAGAACAGAAACCACCCAGTATTGCATATAGCGCGCTGTGTTGGGGAGGGTGTGTGTATGTGTGTGATTTCCTTTGAGAGGAGTAGCCTTTTTGGAGATTGGGAAAACACATTAAAAGAGGTACATCCCTCTTTGGAAAGTCTGATGATGTCAGCATCCTACAAATATTCAAGGAGAACAGAAACCACCCAGTATTGCATATTGCACGCCATGTTAATGTGTATCTCTCTAGTATCATAACATAGTTAGGTAGGGGTTTGAGTTGTGTATGTGTGTGATTTCCTTTGAGAGGAGTAGCCTTTTTGGAGGCTGGGAAAACACATTAAAAGAGGCGCATCCCTCTTTGGAAAGTCTGATGATGTCAGCATCCTACAAATATTCAAGGAGAACAGAAACCACCCAGTACTGCATATAGCGCACCATGTTAATGCGTATCTCTCTAGTATCATAACATAGGTAGGGGTTTGAGTCCTGCAAATGCTGAGTGTGTGTGTGTGTGTGTGTGTGTGTGTGTGTGTGTGTGTGTGTGTGTGTGTGTGTGTGTGTGTGTGTGTGTGTGTGTGTGTGCCACAGGTGGTCAATGCAGTGTGGGTTTTGCTTTTACTATGGTATGACATATGTTTCAAACACATCGGGTATCTGCGTGTCAAATAAATTTGTGTACATGTGACCTCAATCAGTACATAGATGTGAAGCCTGCATACTACATGAATACATTTGTAACCTTTGACAGATTGTGCCGCTGCTTCTCAGATCATAGGTCACATACTCAGATCATAGGTCACATATGTATGTATGCGTCAAGACCAGCTAATGTAGTGATCCATGGCCAAGGACATCCCTGCCACACACACCCATGACACATACTATAGAGTACTGTGAGTGAGGGTAATTGCCGGGGTATATGTCAGACATGTTAATACACAACAATGACTGGCAACAATGGACAGTCATTATAGGTGTGCACCAGCCCTATGGATATGCATGCAGGCCCCTAATGTGTTATGTGAAACACCGAGGGACCCCACAATACCTATGGATATGTGGATACCAAGGGACAGATGACATAACACGTGTCTGTCTGTCTGTACACATTGGTACCCAGCATACATGTTCAGGGCTACCACCTATGTGGTACTGTCGGGATAGTATGTATAGTAAATGTGGATGACTATGCCATAGATGGCATACTGCTATACAGCATGTATTGGACAACAGGTATCTGTCTGTATGATACCCTTGTGTAGGATATGCGTCCCATTTGGGGAATGCAGTGTAGGCCAATGCATGCATTTCCAGATGTGGATAGACATATCCCTAGTGTGTTTGCATGTACCTAAGAGGACTATATGCCACACAGGTGTGGTCCCAGGAATGTGTGGCAGTCAATACCACTAGTTACTGTTATAGTATAGTACTGGAAGGATCCAACTGTTACTGAGTTCCCTACAACTGTGAGTCATTTGTCAGGACATTATGTAATGATTGGTTATAGTCATGCTGTTGAGGTGGTGAATACTACCAGACTGCAGATCATCGACAGATATCAACGGTATCCCCCACAGCATAGTGCCAACCCATGTCATACACACATGTGTACCCATGTTAGTACATATCTGTAGTAGAATGCATACTGGCCATCGAAAGATACCATGAGATGTTAACAATGTGTAGAACAGGGTATGTCGCACATCCCACGTGTCCACTATGCACATACATGCAGACAGTGTGCACAAACCATGTTCACAGATGTACAGCCGATAATTTGTAATGCACACATCACACACGTACTGTCCACTCACTAACACATGCTGGCAACACTGTACACTTCAGCCAAGTGGCATATGGGTGGACAATACATACTCAGACCTAACACTGGTGTAAACAATGCTACAATGACTATCAGAGCTGTGATGCATAATGCCTTCTCAGATAGACCTACAAGGATATCAGTACATTTTCCTGTTGGCAACTTGATACTATTGCTACACTGCTATAATGTCACCTTGTACATCAGAACTATGTTAGCCTATTCCTGCATCAATGTGACAGATGACATGAGGTGGCACAGGTGTCATCATATGCACAGGGTGTGTTGTAGGTTTGCCAGAGGCCGACATTGACCCATCCAATTGGCATGTCTGTGTGTGTGTGTGTGTGTGTGTGTGTGTGTGTGTGTGTGTGTGTGTGTGTGTGTGTGTGTGTGTGCGCGTGAGGGACAACAGTGCTGCATGGGCCAATGTTGATGTAATGTGTGTGTATATGTGTGAGCCCTAGTTGTATGGTAAATGTGTGTGTGTCTGCATGCACACAACTCCACCATGTGGCTGCCATATATGGGCGGTTGTGGGACAGCCACAGACTGTACCTGCTAGGCCGTACAGATCACTGTCTCTAGCCACAGACACAGTACCTCTGCCTAGCAGGGGTGCTACAGGCAGTATCAGGTACCAACCCTGAATGGGTGCTATCATCAGAGGCAGAGGTATGATGACTGGACCCATGTCCCTGCTGGGACTGGCCAGCACCACATGCATGTGGTCTAGTAGGACGGTCAATGGACAGGCCAGCCCCAGCATTGCTGGGGCTGGTACTGCCACTATGGGAGCAGCTGTGATTCATGGTTCATCCGCGATGACTGCCAGCTGATGCTGTTGCTGGCATGTGTCCGCGTCAACTTCTCATCTGTCCCGCATGGTCCTGGTTCATGGCTAACACATTGTGGAGGACATCTAATGTCTCCCTCCAACGGCTATCAATGACCTCGGTGTAATTCCAGATGGCACCGGCAAGGTCACAGATGCTGTCATTGACAGCAGTGTAATGGGCCCTCTGCGCCCTTAGTCCCTGTCAGGTGTACCATTCCATACGTGCCTGTGCCTACATTACAGCCTGGAACATACTGGAGGTTGTAATACCTCTGGGGGCATGTCTGCCAGGGGCAATATGACCAGTGGTGCTCCCCCGAGAACCCCTGGACATCCGCCTATGTGATACCATTCCGGTAATCCAGCTATGGCTGCTGTGAGGGGATGCACGTGCCATAGGTACCACACTCTCCTGGTCAATGCCAACTGTATGCTGTCCCTCAGCTACGGCCATTGGTGACGAGGGATGTATTGGCAGTATGAGTGTGCACATAGATGGGGTTGACCGCTGTGTACTGTCGATTGGTGGACCAACGACAGACCCTGTCAGACCTTCCTGTGCCACAATACATGTCTCATCATCTCTACTATTAGTGGCGGTGACATCAGGTTCCCTGCTGCATTCAGCCACCCCTAACTCAGCACCTGTGGAAGGAAGACAGGAAACACACTTTACAATCTGTACATGATGTAAGCACACATGCACACATGCACACATGAACATATGAACACAAGCACACATGCACACATGAACACATGCACACATGAACACATGCACACATGAACACATGAACACATGCACACATGCACACATGAACACATGCACACATGAACATATACACACATGCAGACATGCACACATGCACACATGCACAGAAATACACTGCTCACCACAGCACATACACACACACAACAGCAATCCAACATATACAAAATAGTGAGTGATGGTGGGTGACAGTATCACAAGGCAAACAGTCACCACACACGTGTCAGCATGCAGACCATGTGTTGCTCAACACCATGCAGTGCAAGTGTAGACAGCCCTATCTAATGACATTATACATGGCTTTAATGCATGTGTGTAGTTATTCAGTGATTGGCTACACCCTGGAACACAATGTGTACATGGACACAACATTGCTGTGCAAGTATTATCTGCTCTGCAATGTCATGTGCACCATCACACAATGGTATACATACCATGGCTGCATGTGTTATCTGTGTGACAAATAGACTGCCATGTCTGATGACAGTGTCTGTGTCCATATCACATAATAGTGGGCACAGGTGTAGCAAATGCATGTAATGTACAGACATGGGATGAGTGGTGCATGTAGACGTGAAGGAATCCCAATGCACAACATGGACATTGTACAGTGGTTATGGTGAGTGTGGGACATATTGCAGATATGTCAGCACTAGCCATGACATGGCATGCTACATGACTGCAACATTAAACACCACACATACCAAATGTGTGTCATGTGACCTATACACCCAATAGCATTCCAGGACATATATGTGACTTTTTGTACAGATGGCGACTATTGTGCAAAATGTGTATACTAGCATATGTAAGCACACAAACAACATGCTATGCATGGTGTGTATAGGTGCCTATGTTTGCACACACAGAACAATGAGGTGCACAGCAAAGACTGCTATGTGTAGTACTGTGGTCACTGTAACCGGATGGGGTGTAGTACCATGTGCCATCATCATCATCATGCATCTTGTGGTCACTCACGGCTACTACTGTGTGACAGACCAGTGCCTAGCATGCTGTACCTGAACTGCAGTGCCGTGGATATGTTCACTATTACACAGTCACTTTGTACATGGGTGTATGAGGTGCCCAGTAGGGAGCATTGCCTAACATGACTGTGTTATGTATTGAAGAGTGTTGCACAGCCCCATGATAGGCCTCTACCCCTGAGGTACATAATGTGTGTGTGGATGACATGTGGGATACTGAAGTGTGACCTTACAGTGGGTGTGTGGTTACGCCATATGCAGTATGACTTTGTGTACTGCATGTGATAAATGTGTTATATTGTGTACAGGTGTTGCAACTATGCCTATCCAATGTGCAGTACGGGGTTGCCACAACTATGTGTCATGCTCTGTGTATTGCATGTCATTGAGGCAGCTACTGACATTACTGAGCTGTGCAAAGTCTCACAGCAAGCATGCACGGCATGCATTATGCATAGGTGTGTTACGTGTACATGGCCTACACCTCACCTATGACATGCATATTTCATTACCAACATTGCAGGTATAACACACTCACCAGCATGGATCGGCTGCCCTGCCATCACACCAGAGGGACCTATGAGAATATAAGAGGGTTCGTCAGTGGCCACAACTGTGGCATTGCTACAGTGGGTATGCTAAACTGCAGTACAACAGTCAACAGTCACAAGTGTAGGGATATTATTCAAACTATCTGTATTGCACAACACTAGGCAGCGGAACAGCTAAACACACAGTACACATCTCACGTACGCATAATCTAACAATACAGTTAACTGTAGTCTACAGATAGGGCATGTTACCTACTTGCTCCAGGTGGATGTGCTGGGTGGCTCCGGCCTCCATTACAACACATGTCAGAGGTTGATGTAGCTGTTGTCCAGGAGCCACCATGCTTAGGAGCAGCTCCTCTGCTCTGGTGAGGGGGGGATGAATGGCCACCCCTCCACCTGTGGCAAGCTGCTGTCTTTGGATATCAGACGCACGCTGCCAGACTTGTCTAATTAAATCACTGCAGTGATGGTGTACCTGCTGATATGTCCGGTTATGCATGCCTATGTCATTTACCTGATGAACAAGTTCCTGCCACAGTGCAGTCCACTCCTGCTGGTGCTGGCTGCTTCTGGAGAACAGCATTGTGTACCGCTGCAATAGGCTGTTGAGTATCACCTCTTCCTCATCCACTGTGTATGCTGGGTTGCATTGGTGGGCCATCTGGCTGAAAAAGATATGAACAATATGTGTGAGAGTGTCCTGTGGCACACTTTACACCTTTACCCACATATATACCATCCTATTGTCTGTCAGAGGTTACACACGTTCAATACCACTTATTGATTTTCAGGCCACAACTAACTAACACTGCCTGGCAGACTCTATATATCACACCACTATACAACAGTACCCGACACACTGTTTGTGACACATTGCACAACCTCAAAACAGGGGTGTATATCACACCAATGCACGAACAGAGATGTCATCCATTGCAATGGATGTAAAGTACAGGTACAGTAGTACCAATCAACCACCCTAGTCATTGATGCCATAGCCCTGCCTAACAGATGTGCCCAGTTGTTACTATAGGTGGCATACTGCTGTAACAGACTATATATGTTACTGGATACACATGTTTACCCTGTAACACACATATGATTACAGCCATTGTACAGGCATAATCACACATACATCAGGCAAACATACAACGCACCACTGTATGTCAACACAGATGAGCATTACTTGTGTACCATACGGTACTGTGTGCCACTACTTACACACCCTTATGCCTGCATTCTGTCCTCTGTGCAGACTACAGGAAACACACATGACAGTGTTTCCAAGCAATGTGAACACACACCATACTGTGGTGTTTAGGCCTACAGCTTCAGGTAGTACTACAGTTCATATTGGTGATGGATTCACCAGCAGTACCACTCACTAAGCATACATGTATTGCTTTAGCCTACAATAAGACATCACATTCGTCAATGGTGAACTACGTCACATCATATGCCATACTACTATGTCTGCCTAACAGTACATTACACATCAGTTGCTGTCCTCACAGCTAGGATAGGCACTACCATGTCAGATACAACATCACACTAAGCTATCACACCTTTACAGACCTTTCACACATTCAGCGTTACACTTATTCAACCTCACATAGCAGCTATTGCATTAACTACATGTGTGAGTGCATAGTGTCATACGTAGGTAATATGCTATTGGTCCTAGGGCCTACGGCAGCCTAGCCATATGCTACCCTGGCCTTTGACACACATGTACTTTGATTTCACTTGCCCCTGCCAACCTGAACCACAGAGGTGTTTCCTGGGGTGTATTACCAATCTCCCACACAATCATCAGGGGTATTTATAACAACTGCTAAGGAGGAGCCTTGTTTGCTATTGCTATGTGGTCTATTCCAGTGTATGGCATATCTCTGAGATGGGAACCTATCCCTCCAGCATGTGCTGTTTAGTGAGCTGACAAGGTTTAGGGCCCTAGAGCGTGTATCCCGGAGGGATTGTGATATGTTGCCATGGTGGTTGTCACCCAGCTATGGGTGTGACATACCTCTGTATGTCCGCAGAGGTCACCTCTGTGTGGCCAGTATGCAATACAGTGTAGTTGTGATTTTGTGAGTCAGTCTGCATAGGGCATCTGTTTGCGGCCAGTATTACCCTTTGGGAGGTCTGTCTGTGGCCTGTTCACCTGGTGTAGTTGTCATGTGAAGTACATACCACACAGGGCATTGTGATGAGTAGAGGGGAACTCTACCCTATACTTCCATAGATGACACACCTGTTGTCATGACACATACCACACAGACAGATTACAGGTGTAGTGTGGCACTGTCTTCATCAAAGCGGAGGCTACTGTCCACCTGTGTCCCATGTTCCCTTATCACACCTTCACTGTTAGGTAGAACTCTACCTATGTGGTAGTTAATGGGTACACTGTTTTGGGAAGGTGGAATGGCACTGCAGTATCAACACTTGTCTACAGTCCATGCCTTGGTCACCACACGCCTGTTGCAGTACATATGACCCCGTGTCTCTCTGTCTCTCTCTCTCTCACTCTTTATGTATGTATATATATATATATATATATATATATATATATATATATATATATATATATATATTCAAAAAACCAAATGCGAACTTTAGAACTCGTACACAAACACACTACCACTGTGAAAAACAAAGGGTCTCAAAGTCAAATAATCTTTACGCGTTTCGTCCACCTTTATTTCCTGTGAACTTCTTCAGAAAATGAATACTCATGTTACAAAAGGTTTAAATAATCCCAATACATCCTCTCATGACCCACAAAAGGCAATCAGGTGTGTCTGACTTTCCATATATACTTAAAGACATATATACAAATACCAAAAATTAATAACAACTTATTATTTCATTATAAAATTCTTAAAACATTTTATAAACATCATATATATATATATATATATATATATATATATATATATATATATATATATATATATATATATAAATTAATATAGTGTGTATAATGAAATTAAAAAATGAATTGGAATAAATAAATTGATGCATATTGTCAAAATATGTATAAACATAATATATGTAAAAACATATAGGTCCCTTAACATGCCCCGGGATTCATGAACCTTGCGCCATGCGCACGCATGGCGTAGGTGCCACAACGCCAGACATGGCCGCCGAGCGATTCAGGTACGATCCAAACCCACGTGCATCAGCGGCATACGCCGGAGTTGCGCTGCCTCCGGCGTAGGTATGTTAAATACCCCATGTGCGGTGTTGCACCATGCAAATGAAGGCAAGTAGCGATTCACGAAGTGGCGCGGGCGTAGCATAGCAGCACGGCAATGTAAACCAAAAAAAACGGTTTACATATATCCAAACATGACATAGGAGTAACGGAAGGCTGCCAACGTCATGTGTCATAGTGGTGCAACATGGCAATGTGGAAAGAAATCGAGAATGTCAAAGGAAAACCTGCAGAAAATGTAAATAACGACATAAATGTCATGTATGCAGAAACCACAGCAGAACCCCAGGACATGTCCGCGGAAGGTGAGGAACAATGAAGTAATATGACAATGCCATAAAAGAGCTGTATAAGACACATCAGCATCACAGCCACAATACACCATAGTATGAATGGAAAGCCACAACCACAGCCCAAGGGTTGCCAAGGAGTGGCGTCGGTGTCTGGCGCCGTAACCATGTATTAGTAGTCAATGCCATGCAAATGAGGCAGATAATACTGAATCGCAAAACCCCCGCCGGCATAAGGCTGCACCAAACGGCGCAGCGGTAAAACACCGAGGAGTGGCGTAGAGGGAACACCTGTCAATCGCAGAGGGGTGTGCCGCCGTAGGAGGAAGCACATTGGAGCCCAGCAAACCTGGGCTGTACAATGCACATCACAGCATCAGGACCGGCGTGTGAGGAAATAGATGAGGTGAGAGTATACAATGCGCGCACAGATGCATGTGCACGAGGATGACTCCGTTCCCCAAACCAGTCATGTGACGGCCGCCCCGTCAACAACCATGGATACAGGAAGGTGATGCGGAGAATATGAGGAAATGCGGAAGCAGTGTAATTGGAGTCGTAATGAGTAATTAACAGCAATCAACCGACGGAGGGCAATCGGCGGCAGCTGACAACTCTGCATGCAGAAATCTGCAAAACGGGAAAGGGGAGGAATATGAATGCAAAGAAAGTAGTGGATGTTGCAGAAATGCAAAGAGCGAAGAACCGATACAGCACAGCCAAGGAGAGAGTTAGCATAACGGCGGCGGCAAACAAAGTGCATGACATGTCATGTGCCTGCAGGATGCACTCCCGTAAATAGTAGGTGCAACGTGCAGAAACAGTAAAGTAAGGTGTAAAGCTAAACCAATGCAGGCAAGTGTAATGTAACAACAAGAGCAACAGCGTTGCAGTGCCAACGGTAAAACACGGTAGATAGCCCACAGATACGGAAGCAGAGACACACCCAATGACATCACCGGGTGTACAGCGGAACACTATAAAGTGGGAATGCACACAACACACAGCGCAAATTCCCAAACGCTGCGCCTTACGGTGTAAACACACGGGGAACTTTTAAAATGTATATGTTGGGTGCTGCCGTGGCCGTGATGCATCAGCATGTGTTAGAGACAGACGGAGTTGCGGAGGAGGGTGCCGACAACTACCGGAGGCCTCAGAGGAGAAGGAGAGTGTTCAGACCAAGGGTGACCTACCAGGGGCTGCAAGACCTGGAGATAGTAGAGCGTTACAGGGTGGACAGGGACACGTTACAGCAAATAGTGGAGCTGTGCCGGCCAAGCCTGAGAACAAGAGACAACAGAGGGGAGCCCATCCCAGTGGATACAAAGGCATGTGTAAGCTTGCGAATACTGGCAACAGGTACCTTTCAAAGGCCAACCGGGGATATAATGGGCATCTCACAGGCATCAGCATCCAGGGTACTACACCAGTTTCTGGATGCCATGTTACGACATGCCCATGAGTATATATACTTCCCAGATCTCAGGAGGAGTTGGCTAGCAATATGCGCCACTTCCACCGTGTGGCACAATACCCGGAGGTACTGGGTGCGATAGACTGTACGCACATAGAAATCAAGTCACCACCCGGTGAGCAGGGTAGACGCTACATAAACCGCAAGGGATTCCCCTCCATCAATTGCCAGGTCGTGTGCAATGCGCAGGGCATTATCATGGATGTGTGTGCTGGCAGCCCCGGAAGCTACCACGACTCCCATATCTGGCATGCCTCACAGCTGTATCAGGTATTCGCCAGGGGGGACATCACACAAGGTCACCTTGTGGGGGATGCTGGCTACGCATTGGAGCCATGGATGATGACACCCATCAGAAATGCACACACACATGCAAGAACGCCATAATGAGGCACATGCACAAACCAGAATAATCATAGAGCGTGTGTTTGGGATGTTGAAATCACGGTTCCGGTGCTTGGATACATCTGGTGGAGCCTTGCAGTACTCTCCAGGCACATGTGCCCACATATTCATAGTATGTGCTATGCTACATAATATGATCCTGCGGAAACAGCTGCCGCAGGGACATAATGGTGTAGGGCCACCAAGCCCGCCACAACTGGCAAGGCAAGCACAGGGCGTTCAGCGCCATGAACACACTGCGCCAGCCCCAGTAGGCAGACGGAGGCGTACCCAATATGCCTATGCCTTGGCAAAGAGGGAACGTATAGCACATACTCTGACAGCATAGGCCCCATGGACTGACACCTCCCTACCTGCACACACAGTGAAATGGACGGCACACAAACATGTCCGCCCGTAATGTGTACTGTATGGGCGGTCCCATGTGTGACTCCAACATGGGTAGCACCCAAACACCGCACAACCAACAGCGAGAGGAGCATGGAACGGCAACACCTCAATGGCACGCGGGTCCGACAGCAGACAGCGTAGCCGTATGCTGCCACGTTCGGCGCAAGGTGTCTACATATGTGCATACACAAATATGGATATAGATATCATTACACACGTAGAAATATATGTACACATACACAGATATAAAGTACAACAAGGTCAACAGGGAATCACAGGGATGCAAGGTTACAGATGCAGTAAGATGCGAACTCTCAAGATAGTAAACATACTGAACGACAACCCGACTATCTGGGAGGGTGGACAGAGCAGGGAACGCCACCCATGGAAAGGTCAACCCACCTAAATGCATATTCGCCATTCGGGATGATCGCCAGTCCATGATACAGTAACAGGACATGTGCGTGTAATATTTTGAGGATATGAGGGCGGAGGTAGACACCGCCGCCGGCGACGTGTTCAACGTAGGTACTGTGTGCAACCGTCCCTGCGAAAGCGGCAGTATGTGCATGTGTGAGGTGAGGGTGTCGTGTGTTCCGCTGTGCCAGTGTAATGTGTGTGACACTATAAAATGTGTATGTAGGTGGCATGTGACAGGCGGAGTGGAATAACATGTGTAGGCATACAGTATAGGAACCACAGGCATATGTATAGCAGTACCCACAAAGTAGTACTGAGAGCTCCTCACTGGCTAGGCACGTGGCGACGTAAAATGATGCAAATCGAAAATGTCCCAGAATGTACCACAGGAGTATAGCCAACATGACATGCAAAGGACGCATGTACAAACCATCACCGTATGTATGGCGCCGACATGTTAATTCCAATACGATATCGCAACGTTACGCAGCAATAGTTATGTACCACGGAAATACGCATGTTACCCCGGCACCGATCGTGGACACGACGTCCCGTAAACACCGCTGTGTGTTCTACGAGTGTTAAACAAGCAACGCCACCGAATAGGTGGCAACCGGTAGCATACAGGCTGTCCCAACTACAGGACCACAATGACCGTAAATATCCGTGACAAAATGCCAAGGGATATTCGGCACCTACGAACAGCTGCAGATATACTACCGATGTGACGGAGGAATACATGCAGGAAGCACACAAGCAGGCGGTACCGACAGCAGACGACATCAACAAAACCTACACTCCTCGAACAACAGACAGGTAACTTTTAACTCCCCAGACAGGGATGGAGCACACACAGAAGCATACCTTGTATGTACAAATGCAAGGCCCACAACCCATACCCGTCACCCACAGCCGCCGATATACCCCATCGCACATATCAAAGGGATACAATCCGAAATAGCAGCACAAATATACAGGCAGTTAATGACAGCGGCATACCCGCAACATCCCGCGTGGGAACCACTATCAGCAGCGGATGCATACCTGCATCCGTTGTGTACAGGAATACAAGAGCTATGTTACACATCAGACTGCAAAACGCCATCGACAGACGCCGGCAGGACACGGACACCCACATGTGGAACATAATACCATACCCAACACACACAATCCAGGGCTAACACCACAGCCAAATGTACCTGACGCCACACATAGCGGTTGTAGTCACACATAATATAACACAATACATACCATCCCCACGAAGGTAGTGCAGATAACCAATGCCCAGACGATGAATGAACCATGGCCTAGTTCCGACGAGTACCGTACGAATGGAGGAGATGCACAGGTGATATGCGCATAAGTACACACCGAGGAACAGCTATTGGTGTGATGAACCCACATGCTGCAGGTGACGACGGATATAAGGAAGACTCCCAGGATAGTCAAACTGTATGTTCATACCGAACAAAGACGTTATTCCCACAAGAGCCGATCACGTGTCAGTAGCGAGACACAAACGGAATATGGAAAGCAATACAGGAAAGGTATGTAGAACCCATGAGATGTACTGGTGTGTAGATGATATGTATGACGAATCGGCACCGTATGTGAACGGTGTTTGTCAGTAAAGATACCTGTCCATAAAGGAGAGAGTGGTGAAAGGTGGTTATGTAGTGTTAACCTGCTGAGTATACCAACCACTGTGGACACCGTATTGCACAGCAGTGGGACATCATGTACACAGCTGGGATAGGCCAAGGGGTGCCATCGTGATTTAAAACACAGAGCAATGCCACCACCCACGCTGATGCTGGCAGTGGATGTCCAATAATGAAGTGCCACAGCAGGGGATAGGACATGTATGTATAGTGTCACAGCACACATGTGTATGGGCAGATATTGTCGATGTCATATGTAATGTGTGCACGACGTGCACGTATGCCTCGCAGTAGGGGTGACCATGTCAAGTATGTATAATGTAAAGCTATCATGATGGATACGTCCAGACATTATACACAGTATCACAGGCATAGCATGCATGATGGACGTATGGCCAAGTGTTATGTACATTAACAGGATATGTATGGCCTGCAGATATGGGACAGAGCAGTAGCAGAATAGCCACCCAAAATGGAAGGAACATCAAGTAACTATGTCCAAGCTATCTGTAGCAGGTGCAATGTGTGCAACAATGATGTCTGGCAGGTCCATGTGTAAACACATGTGCAATGTACACAGTCGTGCCACCCCCCCATGGTACTGTCCACTGGACAGCAAAGGTGGATGTCAACTGCATGTCTACACAGTACTGCTGTTGTGGGGGTCCCATGTGTATATGTCACCCTATCAGCAAGGGAGCTATCACATGACCAGTGCCACAGTGTGTCCCTGTGGGATGTGCACAGGACCTATGTTCTACAGCATGGTGTGTGTCTAGTCTGTGTAGGTAAACAGAAGCCCAGGCTAAGCAATGTGGCTTGTGTGCACATATGCATGACTGCTTTATTCACCCTGCCCACTGCAAACGCCATGTAGGAGTACTACATGCATCAGTAATGCGGAGGACATGGCCCATGGCAGAGTACATGACACCACTGTAAGTGTTATGCAGATGAGTACAGATGTGTTCCCGCCTGTTATCTGCATATGTAAACTGTCTGAGCCTGGTATACATCGTGGCATGACTATACTGTGACATGGAAAGTTGTAGCCATTGTGGAAGGCACACCACGAATGTGTTATAGTAACCCTGCCCGTGTGTAGATGTGTATGGCACAAGTACAAAGGCTACCAATGTCCCAGCAACACACATAGTCCAGATATGTGTGGCCCTGCAGATGTGTACCCACACCACAGTGGAATATGGCAACCACAGCACCATGTGGGCATGTGTGTGTACAGCAACCATGTACAATGTGATATGCATGTATAGGGGAAACAGGGGGA